>NC_069138.1:28110761-28411261 GCF_026914265.1 Mya arenaria | reverse complement strand
AAACTCGCATGCGCCAATGCCGGGCATCGAACCCGGGACGTCTTGGTGAGAAGCGAGTGCGATAGTAACAACGCTTACTGGACACCAAGTGCTGATTCTTGATAATGTAACGTTATCAGTGCTTTGACAGTATTATTCATATATTTTACGTTACTCTGTAAATTTATTTTTAGTCCTGATGTAATCCTGTTTAAGGTGTCTGATACACATATCTATGAGTCCTGAATGTCCTGGGCCAAATCAAAGAAGCATCGTAATATGGTGGAAGGGCCATTTCTGGGGTGGTTTTCAATATTGGTCTTAATTGGGTTTTAGAAGGATGTAGCTAATCGGAATGCTCGATAAAATAATAGAAATTTACAGAGAATTGAGTCAATGGTGTATGACTTTAATATTGACCTAACTTGCACATTGATGTTGGAAAAGCTCGTGGCCCAATCTCGTTTCATGTCGTTATAGTGTCGGGATGTTATGAACTTGAACAGTATGAATTCTACAAAATGAATGGGTGTGCTTGTTTGAAGTTAGATTAGGTTTCAGTTGCCTGATATGTCTTTGTATCTTAAAAGTTTGTATGAATTTATTGCCGTACTTTGAGTTTTAACAAAACACAACAACAACAATTAATCATCTAAAGAAATTTATTCTAAGAAGGCATGAGGGTACATATGCTGGTCTACATGAGGTAAAAAAGGGTGCTACAGAAAGGGCACTGTGCAGCATCCTTCCATAACTCAAACCCCATAATTACCATTTCAAAACACACTTGCAACATTACATGAATTTATTGTCTATTTCCACCCGAACTTGTACAAATATTGACATACTTCATACTTCGTTTTGTATTAACAAATGTATGAGTGTCTTTCAATTAAATGTTTTAGAGTAAATATGTAAACACTATTTGAATACATTTGAATATTTAAATTTCATTTAAAATCGAACACTCACAATAAACACAATTTAGTCATGTTCTGCAAATCTAGCTTATAAATATAATTTCGTATTTTATAACCAAATATGGAATTTATTGTTTCATTGTTTCTTGTTTTGGAAGGAGGAATTCATTACTTTTTAGCAAATTTAATGATTATTTTATAATTGGATCAGAATGAATATTTAAATTCAATCATATTTTCTAATGTAATGTGTTTAATGGCCGAGGAGTTTCTATAGTATATAGGAATATTGTTAGTTTACATAGAGTTGCATACCTTGATTACATGTGTTTAATCACATTATTTTCTTTAACAAATACCAAAATATGAAATATCTCATTCTATTGTCCTTAGACATTGCGCCGATTGTTCAAACCTGTGTTAAAGCTAACTTTTAAACATAAAAAGTTTAATGATGAGCTATCATAAAAATATGAAGAGTCTCAGATGAAACCGTCGTAGCAAATCTTAGATATACGGCAGATCACAAGAATATACATTATTTTCCGCGGCAGTGAATATTTGAAAGTAAACAACGATAACGTTAACAACCTGCCAAATATAAAGTTCGTTTGATTTCACAAGCAAAGAAGTAGTTTCAAAGCCTTGGTGTCGTCATGCAATGTATTTAAAAGTTGCCACTTCTCAGTTTTTAAGATATTCAAATGAATTGTTGTATTCATGGTATGTTGCCAGAATCAAAATGCAAATGCACATCTATGTTCATCACTTTGGCTGTTATAAGTTGTGAGTTATGCCCCTTTTTGTATAAAAACAAACAAACAAGATTAGCATTGTGATTTTTAGACATTGCAGACTTAGTGCAAGACTATTGAATCTCAATATAGAAATGGCAGGTATCATAAAAGCCTAAGCTCTCGATATGTTTTCAATGAAACCATTTTTGGTCAAAATAACCGGCTGTGAAAAAACTTCTTGTTGTTATTTGTTTTTTACAAAAATAAAATAATTGTCAAATGTGTTAATATGCATGTAAGTTGAAGATTAAAATGTGCAGAGAATCTTTAGAATATTATTTTTCCCTTTTTATCATCAGAAAGTCATCCTTGATAAGCAGAATTAGTTCTTACAGAATAGTTGAGTCTGAGATTGAGATTTGACATAAGGAAAATTCTGATATAGGGGCCCAGTACTCATGTTTGGGTCTACTGCTTGAAAAATAGGCACGAAACAGGGATAGTACAAAAACCAAAAAATAATGGATTTTACATTTGGTGTGCGCGATTAAGTCGTAGATAACAGTGGCGGCTCTACCGGGGGGCACATAGGGCCCGTGCCTCCCCCCCCCCAAGCGGGCCGGCAAGTAACGTTTTTTGGGGCACATCTTTATTAATTTAACTGTACAAATAATTGTTTTGTCACAATTTAAATTTGATATAAGCATTTGAGCAAATAAACAACCTGGTTATCGAGTATAATATAGTAAACGAAACGAAATAGTCTTTTGAAAAATAACATCGGGGCCCGAACATTCGTTAAAAAAAAATGGCGCCGCATTTTACACAGCTGATTAATAGTAAACAAATGTGGCTGCAGTTGTACGTGTAAGTTTACTGTTTTCAGAATATATCATATACCAGAAATATAAGTTGTTTTAAATGTTAACATGTGCACATTATATGTTCGTCATTGCTTTTAATAATGTCATCGTGTGCCAACAAGATATGTGTGTGGATGACGTGCATTTAACAAAAGTTTAAATTCGAAATGTTGCCCCTTTGAAAATTTCCATTTCGGCCTTTATTATCGTCTAGTTCTCTGAATTTTGCTGGAGCCTTTGTAAATTATTACATAATAATTTACTTGAAACCCTTTTTGGAATTAGTTGTCAAGTTGTTTTTACTTCAGTTAACTTAAATTTATAACAATGACATCCGAAGTACCTACAGTATCGTTGAGTGCAATCAATATACTGTAGTGTAGGTTTATATAACACTAATTTAAAAGCTTAAATATGTGGGTCTCAAGGGGCCGACTTAGCCTGTTAATCCATCGACCCTGGTTCTATTCGCAAAAATGGCTAGATATCTTTGTTGTTTTTTGAAAGGTCTATCTCAGTAAATGATATCTTTTTAATTCAATTTATCTGCCAAACATTATTGACAGTGAAGACAAATGTTAATTTCATGTCATTATATGATTAAAATAAAGCATTCAAAAAAAGTTTGATATGTTTATAATTAGTTATGCCCCCCCCCCCAATTTAGAAAGTCCTGGATCCGCCGCTGGATAATAATTATACATGAAGTACAGTTGGAACTCTTGTCAAACATATGGCCACATTACTCAAAGAAAAGAAATATTACACCAATGTCAAGAGTTGAAACATCTAAAGGAATCTTTTCTCCATAATGAGTGTATTTAACACATTGCCTTCAGTTAAAACTATGCCTGTAAGGCAGGCGCTGAAATCCAAGGAATGCACGTTGGTGCATTGAGAAATCAAGTACCACTTTACACAGGAGTGTTTTATCTCCATTGATAAGCATTGTAATCGATATGTTCAGTCTCTAAAAATACTACGCAAGACTCAGGTAGTATCTGGGCTCACTTACTATCAGTTATTCAGGATATAAAATTTGAAAATTCACATATTAACTCAATTGATTTTCTATCAGATGGAGCGATGAAACTATATTGCTCAAGAAATATTTTCTTTCTGAAGCGATTTGTTTAGATTCGTATGATAAGATTTATAAAATTTCAAACGTGCCACCAACCTTGAGTTCAGACATGAGAAAATATTCACCTGACCGTGTACTGAACACAAACATGTAGGGTCTGGAAAAAGATTTTGTTTTGCGAATTGTTGATGCTTTTAAAACAAAAATTATAAAATGCACAAATTATCAAAACTAATGATATATGATAAAGATAATAAACTGGTCAACACAAACAATATCAGCGGTGGCTTGCACAATGATATGTCATATTTCATTCAAAATTCATAAGAGTTCAAAAAAAGAATAAACATACATTGATAATTCTTACAGTGGATTGCGTAATTTGTCGTTGACTGATGAATTTCTGTACCCCGGTTTCGTCTGTTTTAAAACTACTCAGATTGTAAAACAATAAAGGATATAGAACCTGGAACAAACAGACACATGCTGATGTTGCCTGTACAAATGATTAACTTATAGATTAAAGTGCGTGCAATTTCATGCCATTTATAATATAAAAATATAATAATAATTGCTTAAATTTAAAACAGCTAATGTCAATGTGCTTTGGGGTTGGCCATTAAACGATTACTGTTGACTGTAGGATATGTCCATATTCATATTTGTTTCAAACAAACGAAAGCAGTGTCTTAGGTGTCTAAAATGTTGAAACAGGTCAAGATGTCTCCATTTCAATTTATAAAAAAAGTGTTAATGCTATTGATTTGCTAATAAAATTGATTGTTTTATTCCCTTTGTAAGAAATGTTGTAAGAAATGTTGTGTGAAGATATTTTGGATATTAAATATGAAAAAGTTGATGTTGTCTTTCTAGGAATGAAATTAAGTTGAAAAATGCTGTCATCATGAAATGTCGTGGGAAAGAAAATATCATTGGATCTTGTCAACACCGTAACACGAACAAAAATCAAATTAATTTTCTAATGTGAGCATTTTTATGGCAGTTGTTTTATAGATGAATAGTTATGATAATGAGCTAACAATCCCCCGTGCTTCGTAATGTAAGGTAAACAATTGTTGTTATTTTTTCTCATTATGTGAAATGTGTTCGCACGTTGTATATAAAATGAATAAATTGAACGCACAGACAGACAGATAAACAGTTTATTTTGACTTGAACACTATACATCGTCAAAGATACATGTGTATAACGATCAATGTGAACGTTTATGCAGAGAAATAAATAATGTCCTGCAACGAGTATATATATTACAAACAAAAACAACGTTAATTATTTTCAACAAATCGAGTAACTATAAATTAAATATCAAATAATTGTTAAAATCTGTCTAAATCAGGGGTTGAACATTTTTCTATATATAGTTCTAACATAAATTATTTTAGATTTCACTTTAAGAGAACATTTAACAATAAGTTCAGTTCTATCACTTAATTAAAAAAGTGTAAATATTTTAATACTGACGGTCTAGTATGATAACATGTCTTTATATACTATTTTTTTATATCATTAAAAGACTGACACACACAGACTAAGTGAAATTCATCTCCAATATCATTCGAATTACAAGATAGACAATATGTTCGGTTATGTACAATAATTTTTCTAGCGTTACAATCTACCTGTTGATGTGAGTGCAATAGTAAAAATCTTCAATACCATCGGAATACAACATATACACATATTTGGTTTCGTACAATTTTATTTCTAGCGTATCTACCGGTTTGAATATGAAGTAAGTGCACAGACAGTCGTAGCCTAAAACAGAAAGAAAGTAAACTGTAAGGCAAAATGTCTAATTAACTTTCATATTCAATACTAGTCTTAGAATTGCTATACATATATATCACTCTGATTTATAATACCCTTCTTGTTGAAATGTATTGTATATTCTACATCGGCAGCTGCCATAAATGTATTAACAACAATATAATGAAAATCATCATAAAGGCATCTAAAACCCAAACCATTTAATATCTTAATAATAATATACAACCAATTTACGACTACTTTTATTTTAATCATCCTGAGCTTGCGGTTATGAAGTCGTAGTTAAAATATTATCACTTAAACCAATAATGTATAAAATGGGTAATAATGGGTAATAAATTGCCATAAAAAGTGGCATAGCATGTATTGGTTTTGACTAATAATCTTTAACATTAATTTTAAAATGAAATATTTCTAAGTTCATCGGTTTGGTTTATCCCCAAACCTCTGCTGAATATATAAAGGGGGAAAAGATAACCGCCGCTCATTATGGTATCTGATAGTTTTTTATAAATCAATACTCTCCTAGTGACTTCTAATTCAATATTCCAATTTGAGATATAATCATCATTTCATCTGCTTAGCAAGAAATAAGTTATCATCTCCTACATCTTGAAAGAGCTATACATTATTAAAACCGAGTGAAAAAATCTCGCTAAAACGAACACCAATAATTTGTGTTCCACAGTCAATCAATGAAGGAAGAAAACAATTCTTATTGAATAATTTATTCAGTAATAGTTGAACCCAATACTGCAAATTCAGGAAGAAAGGATATTTTCAACCAAATCTTTGACAATGAAAATGTTTGAACTCGGAACTTTAGCGTACCACGATTTGGGTGTATTAACTACATATTGAAAATGTGCCACTAACGCATTTGAAACGAATTAAAATCTTCCCTACGCATGCGTTACTATCATAAGCTAACATTGAATACGTTTTAACCACAGCATTTCGACAGAAAAATCGGGTATTGTAGATGTATGGTGTTTATGTGTTTCAAACTACGTATCAAGAAATGGACAGTATGGTATGTAAAAACACGTGGTGATACTGATACGTTTTAAAACTTTTATTTAAACTGATATGGTATACTTATATGAACAAGAAATGTAAAGGTCTTGTGTGCAAGTAATGACCTCGTGATGTAGTTGATTAAATTAAAACTATCCTAGACGACCTTATAATTGCACATAATTAGCTTTTAGCTTTAAAAACTCCCTGAAATACTTCTTAAATTCATTATATTTTCTTTTTTAATAATATATAATTATTATTAATTCTATTATTATATATAATTACAAATAATGTACAATTATCCAAAAGATGAGAGTAACTTATACTGTCTAGCTGAAATGTTTCCCTAGTGAACTGAACATATTTGTAGCTCAAAGACAAGTTTGTAGTGCAGATACATTTGTATTTAAAACCGTTACGCGATCAGAGTGCATTCGTAGCTCAATCGGGTACATTCGGACAGTCATCGTATAGCCGACCGTGTAAATTCGTGAATAATCCCGGATGATCGTCTCACTTTCCTACGACGATTTCGTCGAATCGTCAAGAAAGTAATAATACGACCCACGACGTATACGGTTCGGCTTTGTACGCACTCTCATTGCCCAACGTAAGATTCATGAGGATTATCTACGATTGGTCACAAATATACGACAACGATTAATGGCGAGGCAAGTACGTTTTTTGAAAAAAGTAATACGAATGCATTAAGATTAATTTAGTACGTCCCACAACTATAAAACATTGGGCATGTGTTAATCGTGCATATGCAACATAATTCATGGTTAAGTTTATATTTATAAGCGATAGTTGCTGGACAACGACAGCATATTTTCCGCAAATTATCGTTGCAGTTATGCCAGGTTATAAGCTCATTTTCTCCTTAAAACAGGGGCCAGTAACATTGTTGTATCACATATCAACTGCTCAACGGCATTCAACAAACTGAGGAGGAAAGTTTTAGGACGCTCTTACATTTGGATAAATAAATATCCAATTGCCTTGAAACGTGACAGGGTCTTAGAACAAAAGTGGCAAATGGTACTCAACCGTGGTCAATACGTCTATAACCGTTACGTATCGTGGTACAATCCTTCGGAAAGTCGACTTTACATCGTTGGTATGTGTACTACTGACGTAGGACAATAGCCACTATTTGTATAAAGGGGCCATGGCACTCGTCTTAACACAATCAACAACGGTCACATTCATGTTGAAAAGCTGCCTTTATCCAAAAACTATTTGCGTTTCCCTTACCTGAGGTAAAACTTATTCCTTTCCAAAATTCACAATATTATTAAGAATTAAATGTTGAGGAGTCATTTCTTTCGCAATAACAATCTACAGTTAATTTACATTAATATAATACAAGTACGTTGGTGAATTATGTTCATACTACCCTATATTAAAAGCGTGACCATGTTTAGAAAATTTGCGGTCCCGGGGGAAAATGTTACATACAATGCGATTTAAATATATCGGCAAGTAATCCCATTTTGAATATTTTATTCTCTGGGAAGTCATTATTTTCTTGTAATATAAATCTCCTGAAGTAACTGATATTTATGCTTAAAAACAGATCATGCAAAATTAATTGGCTCCACACCTAATGCAATTTGGGAATAGCTGCATTGCCCATACATATTAATTTGCGCGAGGTTTTATGTGAGCTATGAACTTGATAGGAACTTACTTTAGCGAGTGGCTGACATTTATTCAGAGTTGTAACACATTAAATCACTTAAGCTTAAAATATAACTGTGCATACAAATGTTACACATATTAACTGTTATCAGTAATTTCATGTACTTCGTATAACTACAAAAAAATGTATAATTCTCTTAAACAAATAATACTGCGCACATTCTGGCACTATACTTTCATTATTTTCAGTATTAAATAATGTTTTATTGCATTGTAAAAATGAATTAATAGTTTTTTTATGATATTATGTGAACTAGACATCTCTAAAAAGCAATGCTTATTTTTCTTAATGATTTCGAACCTCTACATTGTTAACACATAATAATACCAAGACAAAACATACATGCTTCAGTGAACGTTTATTGGTAATTTTAAGCCTTTATGGGTCAGGGATGGTATTGTTATGTTATAATAAGTCCGATCTTTACTTAAGTGTTTTATTATTTTATTCAAGGAGTTGAAGTGATTATTTGAATATAGTCAATCGAAATAGAGTATTTCAGAAATGATCATGTAATTTTATCATATAACCAGTAAGATATTAGAAATTAGGAAGATAACTTTCAGGAACAAGGAAATGAATAAAGATGGTTCATGTTTACCAGCCCTGAACTATGATATGATTCAGGTAGCTAAGAAGTTTGTTCACGTATGAATATATTCCTATAATGCCGTATGGATTGAACAATAGTACATACATTGTTTATCATTCGAGTTATGTTCAGCATATATATCATTTGGAAACAAAGTTCAAAGGTGTCTTGTCTTTTTCAAAAAGTTACTCCAGCTTATTCACTTATACGTATTCAATACAAACGTGATCGATTGTGACAATGACATGTAATGATTTCAAAACTAAACTCCCATAACAATATGTTTTCTCTCTTCCAATTCATAAACTTAAACGGGAAATACAATATAGACAGAAATCGAAAAATACGATAATATGCGGAAAATTACATATACGGGAAATACTTTATGTGAACAAGTACATATACGGGAAATACTATATGCGGAGATTTAATATACAGAGGATAAGATACATTCAATATACGGGGCATTATAGGTGCCAAAATGCATCGTGCTTGAGAAGCGATGAGATTTCATTCATAATTTAATATTCGTGTACAGTTAAGGCTTAACATTAGGTTTACGAGTATATCTTCGTGTTAATCACTCTGATTGTCTTAAAACAGTTTGCAATTTGTACTATAATTGAAACGTTCTCATGTAGAGGTAAAAAGTAAAATCATGTCTCAGTTGTTAACTATTTTCTAACGAATATAATGTCGCCTGTAGATCGGAAATATAAAACGTTATGGGTTTTTTAAAGACCCTCTACCGCTTCTCATGGGCTCAATCATAATTTCAAGGCGATTCAATTATCTAAGTCGGTATATATTGTATACATTAAGGTCCCATTCTTTCCCCCCCCCCCGCCCAAAAAAATAAATAAAAATATGCAGCCATGAAAGGAATTTCATTAGAGAACAATCATGACAACATAATTATTTTAACTTAATTGTCGCGGATAATTTAATGGACCCTTCTTTGGTATCGTATTTTATACTTAGATCTCTTGAAACATTGCCTTGCTTTTCCATGCCAACATATTTTACCACCAGAAGCTAAGTGGTTAAAAAATGTATTACGATGATGTACGCTTGTATATATAACAGCCCAAATGTTTATTAATTGGCTAATATGTATTTAAACAATAATATTAACTAATCAAATCATTCAAAAGTGAAACCTAGGCCAAGACAACATCTGGATAGCTCATAAAGGTTTTATACAATCGGCTGCTGCCCAACAAATGTCGAATTTACATGTTTTGTTTTTATAGGCCATAAATAATTGCATATATTCACAGTGCCAACTTCCCACAAACTTTTAATGTCACTATTGTGTGTATAGTTTCTAGTGGCATCTTAATTATTCATAAGTGGTTTTATGTTGTCCTGGGGGCCGTTTCAAAAAGTGATTTCAGTGGTAATTTTTATAATCTTCAGTCTGTATAAACGACAAAGATTGCAACACAAATTGTTTTGTTTTAGTTTCCTTACTTTTGATCATTTTTAAAACTAGCTCAAACTCTATTTGTTTTAGTTTCCTCACTTTTGATCATTTTTAAAACTAGCTAAAGCTCTACTTGTTTTAGTTTCCTCACCTTTGATCATTTTTAAAACTAGCTTAAGCTTTATTTGTTTTAGTTTCCTCACTTTTGATCATTTTTTAAACTAGCTAAAGCTCTATTTGTTTTAGTTTCCTCACTTTTGATCATTTTTAAAACTAGCTAAAGCTCTATTTGTTTTAGTTTCCTCACCTTTGATCATTTTTAAAACTAGCTTAAGCTCTATTTGTTTTAGTTTCCTCACTTTTGATCATTTTTAAAACTAGCTAAAGTTCTACTTGTTTTAGTTTCCTCACTTTTGATCATTTTTAAAACTAGCTAAAGCTCAATTTGTTTTAGTTTCCTCACTTTTGATCATTTTTAAAACTAGCTAAAGCTCTATTTGTTTTAGTTTCCTCACTTTTGATCATTTTTAAAACTAGCTTAAGCTCTATTTGTTTTAGTTTCCTCACCTTTGATCATTTTTAAAACTAGCTAAAGTTCTACTTGTTTTAGTTTCCTCACTATTGATCATTATTAAAACTAGCTAAAGCTGTATTTGTTTTAGTTTTCTCACTTTTGATATTTTTTTAAACTAGCTAACGCTCTATTTGTTTTAGTTTTCTCACTTTTGATCATTTTTAAAACTAGCTAAAGCTCTATTTGTTTTAGTTTCCTCACTTTTAATCATTTTTATAACTAGCTAAAGCTCTACTTGTTTTAGTTTCCTCACTTTTAATCATTTTTATAACTAGCTAAAGCTCTATTTGTTTTAGTTTTCTCACTTTTGATTTTTTTTTTAAACTAGCTAACTCTCTATTTGTTTTAGTTTTCTCACTTTTGATCATTTTTAAAACTAGCTAATGCTCTATTTGTTTTAGTTTTCTCACTTTTGATCATTTTTAAAACTAGCTCAAGATCTATTCACTTTAATATGTAGTAAAGGAACAAAATAATAACACTCACTTATATAAAGATTATTTTACGTTTCCAAAAACATCGACCAAGACTTTCATTAAAAAGGCCCCGATGAAGAGCTTTCCCTATACGGCATCCTTTTAGATAATATGTATTATACTCGTTGAATGTGAATTTTTGTGTGTGTTTTCTTTTCACTCAGAGAACGAATGGTATACCACTTCATAAGGTTCATGTTTACTCTCGACGATTTCACGTTGGAAAAAACCTCCTGACTGAATTCAGTGATCGCCGATTGGGGTATAGCATTTCTTTGAACCTTGAAAAGTTATGGAACACAAAAATAAAAAAAAATCAATAAAAAAAATGAAACAACAGCACAAAACTTCGGAAACGAGGTTTACCGATCCTATCTTACACGTGTGGTTGTGTTAGATGCTTTGTCTCCCACCTCAGTTAAACAAAATACATAAATCTGAGATCTAACTTTTTGTCAAACGTCTTATAAAATTTGTTTCCATGGCTTTTCGCCTAAAAGTTGCTCGTTCCAAGACCAAAAAATAAAACAGTTGTCAAAACGTTCAATCTGTGAGAGTGCAACTTTAAACACACCGCACACCTTGTGTTAAATTCACTAACCGCTCCTGTTTTCCATTATACTGTTGTGAACTTTAAAAAAAAACAATTTTATAGTTACGTAACTTTTTTTTTCTCTTTGAAATATATTATAATGACAAATAATTTTTGTAAGACCTGTCTTATTTGACATCATTCTATTTACGCAATGCCTATTTCTTAGAATAAAAGAAACTACGGGTGTAATTGAAATTTCCAAGAATCATGTCGAATTTAAAAAATAGGAGCACGCTAGGGATGCGTTCAAAACGTGCTTAGTCATACCTAATGGTCTTAAATATCGAGGACAACCTTTGATAAAAATGCCATTTTTGTGTTTAATCAATTTGCTTTTATGGTACAAAAACAAATAATGAATTCAGGGTGTCATTTTATATGACCATCCTATAGAACCCGCAAAACATTTCTGGGCTACATTTGTCGCCAGTGTGAAGGTTTCTGATTATCTTAAGTCGTGAAGCTCCAAGACAAGTCTGAACTGTTTACTGTTAAAGTGTGCAGACAGATTTGATTTTAAAACCATTACGCGATCAGGGCGCATTCGTAGCTCAATCGGGTACATTCGGACAGTCATCGTATAGCCGGTCGTGTAAATTCGTGAATTATCCCGGATGATCGTCTCACTTTCAAAAGACGATTTCGTCGATTCGTCAATAAAGTTATAGTACGACCCGCGATGTATATGTTTCGGCTTTGCACGCACTCCCATTGACCAACGTAATATTCATAAGGATTATCTACGATTGTTCACGAATACACGAATATACGACAACGATTGATGGCGAAGCCAGTACGGTTTTTGGTTTTAACCAATGCAAAACAAATGCATTAAGTACGTTCCACCTCTATAAACCATCGATCATGTGTTAATCGTGCATATGCAACATAATTCATGGCTAAGTTTATATTTACAAGTGATAGTTGCTGGACAACGACAAGTTTTCGCAATCTATAAATGCAGTTATGCCCGGTTGTAAGCTCATTTTGACCTCAACACAGGAGCCAGGACCATTGTTGTATCAGATATTAACTGCTCAAAGGCCTTAAAAAGACGTATGTGGAAATGTGGTAGGACGCTATAACATATGGATAGATATGTATCCAATTGTCTTGAAACGTAACCGGGTCTAAAAACAAACGTGGCAAACCGAACTCAACCGTGGGCAGTACGTCTATGACCGTTACATTTCGTGGTACAATCCTTCGGAAAGTCGTCTTTACATCGTTGGTATTTGTACTCCTGTACAAGAACAGGCAGGCTTTATCCAAAGAATACTTGCGTTTCCCATCCCAAGTAAAACAAACCCCTCCTTCAAAAAGACACAACATTTTTCAGAATTCACTGTTGATGAGTCATTTCTTTCACAAAACAATCCCCAGTTAATTTACAGTAATATGGTACTATCACGTTGATAAATAATGTTCCTTATACCCAATATTAAAAGCGTGACCATGTTTAGAAAATTTGCGGTCCCGGGGGAAATGTTACATACAATGCGTTTTAAATACATCGGCAAATAATCCCATTTTGATCATTTTATTCTCTGGGCAGTCATTATTTTCTTGTAATAAAAATCTCCTTAAGTAACTGATAGTTATGCTTAAAAACAGATCATGCGAAATTAATTGGCTCCACACCTAATGGAATTTGGGAATAGCTGCATTGCCCATATACTTTCATTATTTTCAGTATTAAATAATGTTTTATTGCATTGTAAAAATGAATTGTTTAATAATGATATTATATGCGAACTATACATCTCTACAAAGCAATGTTTATTTTTCCTAATGACTTCGAACCTCTTCATTGTTAACACATAATAATACCAAGACAAAACATACATGCTTCAGTGAACGTTTATTGGTACTTTTAAGCCTTTATGGGTCAGGGATGGTATTCATGTTATAGTAAGTCCGATCTTTACTTAAGTGTTTTATTATTTTATTCAAGGAGTTGAAGTGATTTTTTTAGATATAGTCAATCGAAATAGAGTAACAGAAATCATCAAGTAGTTTTATCATATAACCAGTAAGATACCTAAATTAGGAAGATAACTTTCAGAAACAAGGAAATGACTAATTTAAGATGGTTTATGTTTACTAGCCCTGAACTATGATATGATTCAGGTTGCTAAGAAGTTTGTTCACGTATGCATATATTCCTATAATGCCGTATGGATTGAACAATAGTACATACATTGTTTATCATTCGAGTTATGTTCAGCATATATATTATTTGGCAACAAAGTTCAAAGGTGTTGTTGTTGTTTTTCAAAAAGTTACTCCAGCTTATTCACTTAAAGAAGATATTACGTATTCAATACAAACGTGATCGATTGTGACAATGACATGTAATGATTTCAAAACTAATCTCCAAAATGATTATGTTTTCTCTCTTCTAATTCATAAACTATAAACATTGCTTCGTTACTTATAATCATATGATAGTTGTACTAGAAACAAAGTGGTGTGTTGTTTTGTTTTTGTGTTGAATGTCAAAGCCACACAACATTTTTAATTCAAACATAAGTTGTATATTCAGATTTATTTTTGTTCTGACTAACTTTTATAATATCTTTGCTAAATTAGCTTCTGCATGAGAACGAGATTTCGTGGAGAACCAAAGCTTATCCAGTGGCCGATATAAAGCTTCGTTGTGAAAAAAATTCAACTTTAAATTAGTGAAAAATTTAAAATTGTTTTACAATGAATACTATGAATACTCTCTTCTTTTCACAAATTTATTCTCATACATTTATTTTTTGGACCTTTTTTATATATAGTTGTAAAGCATTGCTAGTTTTCTTTTATTCAAAAGGCATCTTTTAACTATGACTTTGTCTAAGTTGATTTTTTCAGAAGCTTTATGAATACGGCCCAGTTAGGAAATAGCTCTTTTTACTTAAATTCAAATTAAACGGGAAATACAATATAGACAGAAATCGAAAAATACGAGGGAACTTATATGCGGAAAATTACATATACGGGATATACTTTATGTGAACAAGTACATATACGGGAAATACTATATGCGGAGATTAAATATACAGAGGATAAGATACAGTCAATATATGGGGCGTTATAGGTGCCAAATGCATCGTGCTTGAGAAGCGATGAGCTTTCATTCATAATTTAAGATTCGTGTACAGTTGAGGCTAACAATTAGGTTTACGAGTATATTACTTTTTGTTTCTTAATCACACTGATTGTCTTAAAACAGTTTGCAATTTGTACTATAATTCAAACGTTCTCATGTAGAGGTAAAAAGTAAATTCATGTCTCAGTTGTTAACTATTTTTTAACGAATAGAATGACGCCTGTAAATCGGAAATATAAAACGTTATGTTTAAATAAAAACCCACTTCCACTTCTCATGGGTTCATTCTAAATTCAAAACGATTCAATTATCGTAGTCGGTATATATGGTATAAATAACGGTCCCATTCTTTTCCCAATAAAGAATATGCAGTCATGATAGGGATTTTATAAAAGAACAATCATGACAACATAATTATCTTAACTTAACATGAACGATGATGAACGCTTGTATTTTTGGTCAAACAGCCAAATTGTTTATTAACTGGCTAATATATATTTTAACAATAATATGAACCAATCAAATTATTCAAAAGTGAAACCTAGGCCAAGACAACATGTGGACAGCTCATCAAGGTTTTATACAATCAGCTGCTGCCCAACAAATGTCGAATTTACATGTTTTGTATATATAGGCCATAAATAATTGCGTTAAACAACAGTGCCAACTTCCAAAAAGCTTTGAATGTCACTATTGTGTGTATTGTTTCTAGTGGCATCTTAAAGGGACTGTACATGAGAGTGGCACCAAAAAAGTTGTTTTTCTGTAACATATCTAAGGACAATTATCTAATAGAATGTGTTACGCTTTGATATCATAATTGTAAAAAAAGTACCAAAATGTAAAAAAGAGTTGTGTCGGAGACCGGGTTTGAACCCGTGTGGCCATCATTGCAGTCCAGCGTCGTATCCACTGGGCCACAACGGCTAACTCTAAATAGAAGACGTAATTAAGCTATACACCTACCTCGGTAATATCACGTGATAACATCGACTAGCCAATCACGCATAAGGAATAAATTATTTCTGGTAGAAATACCCAGTAATATTTTTTAATTGAAAAATACGAAATAACTGCTAAACTAAAAATTAACTAATTGTATGTGTTACTTCAGTTAGTAAGTTTATTGCATTGTACACATCGTTGCCAAGTTTATGTCAGTTTTCAACAATTTTCTTTTTTTCCGCTATTTTATTATACGGATAACTGCCCCTTTAAATGCTCATATGTGGTTTTATGTTGTCCTGGGGCCGTTTCAAAAAATGATTTCAGTCGTAAATTTCATAATCTTCAATCTGTATAATCGACAAAGATTGCAACATACATTGTTTTGTTTTAGTTTCCTCACTTGATAATTTTTAAAACTAGCTAAAGCCCTATTCACTTTAATATGTAATAAACGAACAAAATAATAACACTCACTTATATAAAGATTATTTTACGTTTCCAAAAACATCGACCAAGACATTTCATTGAAAAGGCCCCGAGGAACCTAGGTTTTCCCTATACGACATCCGTTTAGAAAATTTGTATTGAATTATACTCGTTGTATGTGCATTTGTGTGTTTTCTCACTCAGAGGAAGTATTGTATACAACTTCATAAGGTTCATGTTTACTCTCGACGCTTTCACTTTGGAAAAAAAATCTCCTGATAGAGTTCAGAGATCCCGCCGATTGAGGTATAGCATTTCTTTGAACCTTTGTGGAATATGTATGTTTTTCAGCTGCATTACTCTTTATAAAATTACTCAGAAGTAGCTTGAGACAATTGTATATGTTTCATAAAAGTTTTTGTTCAATCTCTAACTGCATGTGAGTTTCTATTGTTCAATTTACTCGTTGTATTTTATTGTCGTTCCAATTGTAATTAAAAAAAATGGATGCAGTTTATTATTTATTTACTGTTGAATTATGTGTTGTATGATATCTTAAATCGTACTTGTGCATTTTCAAAATGGTTGTTTGAATTTATTTGGTATGAGTATTCAATAGTTTGCATAAATGTCTTAAGCAATTTTCCTACAATGTTACAATGAGTAAAGCTTTCAATTTATACCAGATGGGTCCAAGTTATTACTATAAAGATGTCGATTGGTAAATCAAGTACGATAAACAAAACTGAATTAACGTGTCTATTCTATCATGAATGGTAAAATATTACTAACTGAAGAAACTATACTTGTTTATAGAGTATAAATGTTCCGATTTAATATATTCTAAATTTTTTTTACATCTTTTAGAATTGAATATGGTACAATAGCCACAGAAGAACTTGGGACTTTTTGAGATTGATACTTGAAATAAGACATGCAACTAGAAGCTGGAATTCCGTGATTTTAATAAGTTGCCTGCTCGGAGCACCTATTATGATTATTCAAGGCCAATAACTCCAAAGTGAAAGTTATCTGACATAAATTCATGGGCTATAACGCGAGAAGAACTCTGGAATAAATGAAACAATCTGACTACTCATAAAAACAACTCAATTACAATTGTCACCCAAATATTAAAAAATACGAATTTCGATAAGAAATGTTCGATTAAGACTAACGACATACGATCACTATACATGGGCCATAGAGTGAATAAATTGATCTGGCTTTTGAGTAAGCATGTTTCAGATATTATATGCATGCTACCCACTGTAAACTCTATAAACCAGTGTGATAAAGCTTGGACAACGAATACTAACATAGGTAAAGAGCGATTATTTTACAACTCAAAGGCATCAACTCCAGAGTAAAAATGCCGTCACTTTGTTGATCGAATACAGTGTAGCTATGTTGCCCGATAGCTAGGAACGCGACTGGCTCATTTTGGTTCGTCCATAAAAGAGTAAGGTCATTCACATCAGTGCTAAATGAAACATTTTCTGAAGATTTTGCATCAAAATGCTCATCCAAGTTATCATCTCATCAGGCCTGTTAATAATTGTTCGGCCAGTTCTCGGGTACAGTCATCTGTTTGGGCCACATACACGGACTCCCTGGTCACCAACTAGAAATGTTCCGGCGTAAGCATGTTGGTTGACTCCGAGTGAAAATCCTTACAGCCCATAGGAATGTTACCAGGGCATCTTAAATAGAAACAGCCTTGTATGGTTTGTTAATATCCAACTTCGATATAAAAAATCGACATAAACAAGAAGGTTTTATATATAAAACAAATGAAAATCAACACTTTGGTTCACACAGTACTGTACTTCTAAATTCTTCAAATGTCACTCATATGACTTTTAAACTGTGCATGTAAATTGTAATTAAGAAAGCGCTCTCGGCCATTATGTTTTTAAAAGAAATAATTCAAAATAAAGAGTTGCTCAAAACATAATTTTTAAAATCGTTTTACTCAGCAAAGTCTCTGTCAAGTTCTGGGTTCCAAAATGTTCAATTGTAACAGAAAATATTTCTTTAAAAGGCTAACGTCAAATGACTTAGGTAAAAGTGACTTATTATTGATATGCATAAAGACTTAAATTGTGATATAATAAAAACAATATTACTGAATTTAATACTGTCAAGCCCGTCTAAATGCACAGTATCTGTAGTTATAACTGCAATTTTGTGTTACATTACTTCTCATATTCTTTTTTATGCGCTATTTTTTTATAATTAAAGCCATGTCATTCTCGTGCATAAGCAACACAATGAGCATAGCATTTAGTATATTTTACATTTAAAGAATGACTGAACAGGAATAAGCAAATATAATTGGTAACACTGATGTATATAAGAAGTTAAATTTGCCTGATAAGTTGACAGAGGTTATAAATCTTTTCACACTCAAGATTTATTTTCATTTCATGTTTAATTGACAAAATAGTTACTGTTCTTTAACTACAGTTCTGAATGAAACGTCGTATTTCGTTACTGGAATAATTGCACTCGGACTCATTTTCACAAAGAAGACATTTTCTGACATTTATTTATACATCAGACAAATGGTTATTTCTTGTTTATAATTGAACAATTTTGGCAGTGTTTAGGTGATATATAATTCAAACACTATCTTCAAGAGTTAACAGTAGTGTACCATTTATTTAATAACAATAACATACTGTTTCCGCTCATTTTTGGACCATGTTCTAGTAAGGAATTCATGACTTTACTAAACATTAATAAATTAGACACTATTAACATGGTTAACCAATGAACATGCTATTATGAATGATTCTTAACACCATGTCGAAATATATGACAGAGATATTGGCGTGTCAAAAAAAAAAAAACTCTTTTTATCTTGTATTTTTTAACTAGTTGTTGTTGAGTTTATAAAGGTCTCCCCGTGCTTTAGAATGGCTACATTATTGATTTACTCCGTCACATTCCCAAGTGTGACTTAATTAAATTTTGAATACGAAGGGGGGAGTTCTGTCCCCACAGGTTGATGAAATATTCGCCAAAGGAGTAATCATGTACCAAAAATGCCGCGAGACCAGCGAATAATAAAATCTTAAGTGGTCCCAAAGCGCTCGCTATTGGATATGGTTACATTAATTTGGTCTTAACTAAGTGATTTTTAGAAACTTGATATTACATGTATCATAAAAACAATTAACTTGAAAGAATGGTATATTTTAAAGGATGGGCAAGATTTGCGGTCAGTTTAGTTCAAGAAGGTTTTGTGAAAACAAGACGTTTCGTGATAAATATATATATATAAATAACGAACACTTTTTTAACACTGCTACATTTGAGACATACATATTTGCATGTAAGGTGTCCAGACGATATGGAGGTACTACCCTCTACATGAGGCATTTAATCATGGCGCTCGCCTCCAGCACTAACCATTTGTTTTATCCGAAAACATTTTATGATATCTATTCCATTCAAAACGATGAATGAGGCATGGTATTGTATCAACAGGTTAACAGAAAGACACTAGAAACATAAACTGAACGCTTAATAATTTAGTTTTCGAGCATGTCAGTATGCAAATATTTTGCGATTTCTTCGTAATGAATGTGACATCATTCATTATGTTGTTAATAGATACCTTGTTCAATTTAAAGTGTAAATATGTTCTAGGAACTTTGACAAGACATGGAAAATGTATGCAAAGAACAAACGCTGACAAAAACTACCCTTTATTTTGTCAGTTTGAACGCACAGTAAGACATCTAATTCAGCGTAAGCAATGTCGGTGCTGAAGGTTTACTGCGAGCAGTCGTGTCAACTTGGAGACTTCCAAATCCTTAAATTGGACACACACATGTACTATTCATCATCAACAACATTAACTTTTGTAAGATCTACGTATGTGTTTGCCTACCCGTTTTGCATAGCCTTATGTATTATCACAATACGTTTAGACACGTCAAAAACAAAGAAATTTTCAGGGCAACGGGATGTAAAGAATGGTACATAATCTTTCTATTAAAATTAGTAGACATTTTATGATACACAGAGAAGAAGGCACCTACACATTCTGCGAATGGTATATTGAATATGAATTCAAATTTTTGAGGATATGACCTTTATATAATGCTATATGTTTATATTGCAACGTACTATCGAGACTACCATAGTATATATATAAATGTTATTCTTTAATGTATAGTAAAAATACTTTGACTAAACGAAAGGTACCAATGTTTTAGTAATAGGCATTTTGAAGGGAGAAAATATTTTACGGAAGCTTAGTTTTGATAGCATTACATATCATTTTCACTATATATCACGTTTGTATTGTATATGTATGCAGTTGAGTTTCTGTATGCGCCGGAGGCCTTTTGTACAATGAACTTTAAACTTGAAGAATTTTTTTTTTATTTTATCGACGGTTAAACAGACGTATTAGATTTTGTCAAGATATGCGTGTATTTGTAAACAGTTTTGGCGTTCAATCTATTTCCTATGACGTTTAGAATATGTACGGATATTCTTATCGTGTAACGCCACATTCCATTCACTTCTTACAAAGATATTTTTGACTGTTTATGTTGACAGTTATTTAGCGTTCATTCTCTTTCCTATAACAGAAACCCAGTCAATGAACCGATATGTTATTGTTTACATAACCACATTATATGTTCCTCTAGACTAATTTCAATAAACAGACACCAGCTTCTACAAATATATTAAGGTTGTATATGAGTCCTTCTTCCTTAAGAAGATGATAAATAACTGGTATAAAACAAGCTTTTGTCGTTCAAAGCTCTGTTTAATTGCAATATTTTCTTAGCTACGCATTTGGTCAGTTTATTACACAACTGTGCGAAAAACTTTCAATCTCCCTAATCAACCAACACTTCTATTGGAACCATATTTAATACTATGACACTTGTTATGTAGATGGAAAACCAGTTACGTCGCACTAGGAATTATCGGGGAATGGACTTAAGATACTTGTGTGGAACTGTAATGGTCTAACTGAAAGAAAGCTTGCGGATAGTGATTTTTTGAAAACTTTGATAGATAATGATATTATTATTTTATCCGAAACATGGACCAATTCTAATTCAAATATTACATTAGAGGGTTATGAGAGTTATAATTTCTATAGAAAGGTAAAACACAAAAATGCAAAGAGACACAGTGGTGGTATAGTAATATATGTCAAAAGTGCTATTAGTCAAGGAGTGTCTATTGTCAGAAACCATTTTGACACACTTATTTGGATGAAAATTGATAAATATTATTTTTCACTTGATAATGATATATACTTATGTGGTTTATATTTGTGGTCAGATGACTCACCAATTAATGCAATATTTGACGCTAACCTATTTGATATTTTGAGTGATGATATATTTCATTTTGAAAATCTAGGGAATATATTTTAGCAGGCGATTGGAATTGTAGGGTGGGTGAAAGGCCTGACAGCATTTTGCATGATAACTTGGTGTCAGATTTAGACGATAATGATTATTTACCTGATATATTTACGGGAAGGGCCTCCCAAGATAAAGTATGTAATACAAGGGGGATTCGCATGCTTGATTTTTGCAAGGCCACCAATACGCGCATTGTCAACGGGAGATTAAGTAATGACAATAACAAAGGGGCATACACATATTTAAGCCATAATACTTGCACTACTATCGACTACCTGGTATGTAGAGAAATTGATTTTACATTGTTAAATCAGTTCGATATAAACCCGTTTAATATATTTAGTGACCATGCACCGATCGCGTTTGATATTAAAGTACATACACGGACGGTCAATGATGATACGCGTGATGGGACCGATGAAAAGCGGACATACTTTAAATGGTGCGAGGAACACAAAAAATTATTTAGACGGGATCTCATAGCGAGCCTAAATAATATTAATAATTTATTCCATGACGCGGATTTTACTCAGCACCGCGACGTTGATAAATTAGTTGATGATTTCTCATCTACAATACTTAAAAGCGCGGAGCCATACTTTAAAAAAGAATATACGCAGAGCAATGGTAATAAAAGTAAAAAAAAATGATTGTTATATTGCCAAACAAGTATATACGGACGCACTAAAGAATTTTAATCTTAATAAGTCGGAGTATAATAGAGCATCGTTAAACGAGCATAAACGCGCTTATAAAACGCTTATCAAAAAGAAAAAGCGAGCGTATAAAACCCGTAAGGCGAAGGAATTGTATGACTTGAGAAATAAACGGCCGAAAGATTTCTGGAATCATTTTAAATCTAGGAATAATAACAGTACTGGTAATATCGATACGGATAGTTTCAAGGAATATTTTTCCGGTTTGTTTAATGACATACGCGCAACACAGATTGACGAAATAGATGAATTTGTTAATAATTCCGATTTTAATATTGGCGATCCCAAATTTGAAGAATTAAACTCTCCTTTAACGGCAGAAGAAGTGAGATCGGCAGTTAAGGGCCTTAAGCGGAATAAATCGGCATGCCCTATCGACAATCTATTAAACGAGTTTTTTATTGAAACTATAGATATATTGGTTGGTCATTTAACCGATTTGTTTAATGTCGTACTAGATAGTGGTCACTTTCCGTTGTCCTGGTCATATGGCTATATTGTCCCAATATATAAGAAAGGGGATATGAATGACACCAATAATTACAGGGGCATAACTCTTGTCAGTAACCTGGGCAAAATATTTACTAGTATTTTAAACCAAACGTGCTGAAACTTGGTTCGAAGACAATAATCTGTTATCAGACGCACAATTTGGGTTTAGAAAAGGGTCCAGCACAGAAGATGCAATATTTTTCCTTCATAATCTTACTGAAGACACACTTTGTTCGAAGATGAGGTTACCTTGTGCGTTTATTGACCTTAAAAAGGCATTCGATTCTGTTTATAGGAATGCTCTTTGGTATAAGCTTTTTAATATGGGACTTGACGGGAAAATACTTCGGATATTCAGAGCAATGTACTCTGTGGTCAAATCATGTGTAAAACATTGCAATTCCTTCTCTGACTTTTTCGACATTTCAATCGGCCTAAAACAGGGCCTAAATAATTCACCGATATTATTTGCGTTGTTCTTAGAAGACCTGGAATTATATTTACAATCCGATATTGGGAGTGGATTGTCACTATATGATTTATGTATTATGATATTGCTATTTGCTGATGATATGGTCATATTTGGTAACTCTCCAGAGGACCTACAAACTAGTTTAAACAAATTATATGAATACTGTCACACTTGGGGTTTACAAGTTAATACTGTCAAAACTAAAGTGGTAGTATTTCGAAAGAGAGGCCCAACAAGACCCAACGAAACTTGGTACTATAATAATGAACCCCTGGAGATAGTCGACGATTTTAATTATTTGGGGGTTGTTTTTAACTAAACGGGATCATTTGTTTTAAACAACCAGTATGTAGTGGGTAAAGCACTAAAGGCGATGAACGTATTAACCAGAAATATAAGTAAATACAATGTCCTAAAATAGCATTACAACTATTTGATTCCTTTGTCGGGTCTATTCTTAATTATGCATGTCCGATATGGGGGTTTACGAAGTCCAAGGACCTGGAAAGAATACACCTTAAATATTGTAAATTTCTACTTGGTGTCAAGCAAACAACGTGCACAGCAGCAGTCTATGGCGAATTAGGACGCTATCCATTATATTTTACCCGATATTTAAAAATAATTAAGTACTGGTTCAAGGCACAAGATTCCAATAATATATTGCTTACATCCCTTTATCGTAAATCCCTTCAGTCGTGTGAACTTGGACGCAAAAACTGGGCATTCAATGTTAAAACATTACTAGAGGGATATGGATTTTATGATGTCTGGTGCAACCCATGGAATTATAATGTTAAAACATTTGTTCCGCTATTTAAACAGCGCCTTACTGATACTTTTTTACAGAAGTGGCGCGCGGATATTACTAACAGTACAAAACTTAATACTGTATTTTTACACCTCCATGATAAGTTTGAAATCGCCAGTTATTTAAATTTGCTATATAATAAGACATATAGAAAATATCTTACCAAATTACGTGTGTCAGCCCATTGTTTACGTATTGAAACCGGAAGATATGGGGCAAATAGACTTCAAAGAAACGAGAGAATATGTTTATTGTGTGATGCACAGGACATTGAAGACGAATTTCATTTTGTTTTAAGTTGTAGTCGTTATAACGATCTAAGGATACAGTACATTAAACGATATTTTAGAATTAGACCAAATATGTATAAGTTTATTGAATTACTCAACTGTTCTTGTAAAACAACTATTGTTAATCTTTGTAAATACTTATTATTTGCTAACGATAGACGTAATACAATCATTAATGATATAAATGAGTAACCACCTTTATCACCATTTACATTTCCACTATTTAGCTATTATTTTGTGGAATCAATTACTTTATATTACTATAATTTAGCTTATTGATACATTGTTAACATTCTCCATATAACAATATGATATCTACAGTTTATTGTTTACTCTATTATCTAAAAGTACCATCTTTTACACGTTGATCACATATTATGACATTTGTCTTTTCTTTGTACGAATACTGTAACGAGATGCTTTATGCATAAGTTGAAATAAAATCTGTTCTGTTCTGTTTAATTCCGCAATATGCAAAAGTAGTGGATATATTTAAACGATAAAATATGAATATGGCTTATTCATATTAAATGCGTACTATCTAGCTTATTCACTTAGATTGGTTATTTCATAACCGTAATTCAGTTTCGAAAAAGATATGTTAATATAATACATTATTTTGCAGTATGTATATTGAAACTGTCCATGTACGTAAAGCAATTTTGAGACTCGGGAAAATGCAATACAAATGCGATTCAGAATTGTGGCTGTTACAAAAAGTAATACAATAGAAAAATTCCACCCTCAGTCAATATTGGGCGCGGGGTCAATATCTATCGTTACATCGGCACGTAGTCTCTTATGGGTTATTTCTACGCCAGAAAAGTCATTATTCGAATGCAAACTCGATCTACTTGAATTGACACATTCAAAAAAGCCATTCCAAATGAATTTTCTCTGCACATAATAAATTTAGGGATAGCTAGAACCCCATTACATATTAATCTGTTCTCGATTATGAATGCGATTTTTAATTGATTGGAGCTTTCTGAAGTATTTTCAAAGAACATTCCACTTGATTATGAGCGGTGGTTTTAGCTACGGGGGCGTTACCAAGGGATCAACATTTGATATGAGCTATTAGCCTCAACAATTAAATATAAATGGTTGAAATGTGGTTATTGGCACAGACAGACAGTCAAACATAACGACAGAAATGTGTACTGTCGCAAACATGTTATATAACAGCTTATTGACAAAATCTATTAAATATAAGTAAATATATATAAATAGTCAGTATGGTAACAACATTTATTGCATTCATACAAAGAAGATAGAAAAGTATAAGTAGGTTTAATTAAAGAACATACAACAAAAAGAAAACATATGCATATCAAAATTTAACGGTCAGATATATAATGAATAGAGAAATATTATAGGGTGAAAGCTTAACTTGTGTACTAAACATTAAACAACGTAAGACAAATCTTACGTTTCTCCTGAGAAAAAGTATAATTGGTTGAAGGGAACCACAGCGTATTTGGTAAAATGACAATATTTGGTGTGGAATGCGGTGAAAATGTCAATAATACAAAGCATTAGATCTACCATGTTCAGCTTGTTTTTCAAAACGACTTCGAAATAGCATGATTCGTGTTGAAAATTGTGATATAAGTAAATCTGAGTTCAAATGATAATAATTATATTAGTATAATAGAAAATGCCATACTTTCAAGGCTATTTCAATTGACTGAATCAGACTTGGATTTAACAAAACATCAACTATTCAAATGAGCACCTGCAATTTGGTTGGTTAGAATGTATAATGCCAGTTAGTAAAATATCGCAATTGGAACAAAGTTTGGAAAAAATAATTGTGTTCACCATAAAATCCATGAACGAGTTCGTTGTATGTAAAATTTCATTTGATTCAGTTTCGTATTACGAGTGTATCTATGAGCTTCGTGATCACTCTTTTTATCGTAAATATGTTTCTAAATATATATATATATATATATATATATATATATATATATATATATATATATATATATATAATTTGAGATACCGTATTATATCATGCATAGGACGCACTTTTTAACCCCAAGTCTCGTTTTAAAAATTGCCTGCGTCCTTTCTATGCTATTAGAATTTCATCTGGGGGTTTTCCAAGTCCATTTCAGGTCGAAATATCGGACCGGGGAAGAACGCGTTAATAGTAAGTATCTGTACTGCGTCACCGAAGAGAACAACTGACATAGGTAAAATCACGTTAACAAACGCAGAATTTATTGAATGTTTACTTTAAAATGATTTATTGAGAAATGAATTGAAAACAAACACGAGTGTTTACTTTTTTACAAAAGAGACGCTACTCACAAAAACTCGATGTGAGTCAGCACTTTAACTGGATTGAGTTATAACGGCAACGGAAAATCGGGAAAGGAGGTAAATATCAATTTATCGTTATTCATGATTTTAATGTTTCCATATTTTACAAAACATTTTGTTGTATGTTACTGTTTTAAAAAATGATAAAGGAATGTGCATAACGCAAAGTAGCATTATTGTCACTATCAAATCTTTTCAAATGTGTGAAGGTGTAAAAAAACAATCATCAGTTTTGACAATACAGTTTTGTTGCGATTGCAACGGTTGCAACGGTTGATTGTCATTCAGAAGGCATGTCGGGATTATTGCAACGGTTGCAACGGTTGACTGTCAGTCAGAAGGCTTGTCGGGACTATTACGGCATTTGTATAAGTCTTATAGTATGCGTGAATGTTCTCAAAATGTCAAGGCATAAAGCATTGTTGTGTACGCTAAATTATCGAAATACGACGCGATCACTTTTTATCGTTTATATGTTTCTGAATTGAAATATAGTTTGCGGTAATGTTCCGGACTAAATACCTAACATCTTCTATTATGCAGATGTACGTTTGCATACAGTGGGACGTCTCATTTCTCTATCGTTTCCCCATACAATCTAGTATCAACGGTAATGGATAGAGCTTTGGTCGGAAATAAAGAACAAACGAGTATAGTGCTTTTAATAAGGACTAATATTACTGACCATGAGCTCGTTCATAAATTCATGAAGAACAAATTAGCGAAGTCGGCGTATTAATTCTACTACATTAAGGTAATATGTTTCCTTTCATGTAACAAGATCATGTCACGAACGGGACGTCATTAAAGAACAATCGTAGAACCAAATCGGGACTGATTCATTGCCGAGAAATTTATGGACATCACTTTGTCAGCGTACTTGATACTTAGACGCAGTAAAACTTAGCAAGTTGTATGTAAATGGTTTGTGTCTTCTTAAAAGGTAGTAAATTCGCGGGCTTTGTGAAAGACGCTTGTAACTCATGGTAGAAATGGATGGCGTTAAAACAGTGTTGCCATAATCCATATAAGAGCTTAAAATGTATGTCATTCGGTTGTAAAAATATCGTTTATTACAGTCAATTGATTGCCGTTTATTTGTTCTGACTTTCTCTGGGGGGTTTTATTCGAATTTGCATAAGAAAAATGTTCTTTAGAAAACAATTTTCCGCATTAATACGTCATAAACTTATTGCTTTTTGGTGTTCGCATTTATTTGTGAGTCAATAACAGTCGAGGATTTATCGCCATTCACTTTAGCTGCATTTCATGTCGAGCAAATATGAATGAGAATACTTCATTTATTTTGATAAGGTTCATTTTGTCGGTCTACGTGACCATGGTGACTTGTTACAGCCGTTTATTTTTCATAAATCACTCAACCGTCTACGCATGCGCAATGTAAATGCTTGATTAACAGATAGATCTACAGCTGTTTAATGTAACTTCATGAACTAGACATTGAAAAAGGTACGTTAACACCGAAAAAATCTTATTGACAGCTTTTTCACGATAAAACTATTTGTGTTTCAATATTAAAATTCACATTAAGCAATTCCGTTTCTTCCTTTAATACACTCTTTTAAATATACAACCAATCAAGCAAATGATGTACCAAAATGTGCAATCTTTTGTTAATCATTATTCATTATGATTACTAAAAAATAATGAGGTCATCCCAGTAAAGTGCTGTATTATGAAAACATACCTAGGTAAAAACATGCCAGTGGCTCGCGGTACTCGCTCCATTTTCTGGGTTGTCTTATTAAATAGAACGATATGATTTAAAAATATAAATATCTTTCATGAACGAGAGTGTAAGTTGGGTTCATCCTCACCAGACCGTAGGGAGGTTTGCGGAAACGAGGTTTACATAGTTACAGCAGATCACCCTCCGAGAGTGTTGGGATTGTTCTTTTTTGCACGTGCGAACACGCTTGATGCCTTTTCTCCCACCTCAGTTGAACAAAATAAATAAAAAATATTTTACATATGATACTTTTCTTATCTTTGTCCGTACGCAAGATAAGAATTCCTATATGGCCAAATATTTGGTTTAAATTATCTTGGGTGGGAACATTTAACATTTGTTCGACACACATCTCCAATACCGCTTATCAAAAGGTGTATGTGTGTTAATTTAGACATAATTAAAGGTATTTGTTGTCTTTTTTCGCAGTTTCTTTTTTTTGGTAATTTCCATACATAGTACTATAAGTTGCTAAAAATAAGACTCGTGATTCAACCTTAGAATGAATGAACAATCTTCTTCCAAGCAGTGTTGATAGATTCAGAATGATAACGCAGAAATCGCAAATCGCATGAATGAATTATGCCGAGCCTTGAAGCTCCAATACAAGTTTGAACTGTTTAAAGCAGTCGTAGTTTAGATACAATTGTGTGTTTTTTTAAACCGTTACGCAATCCGAGTGCATTCGTAACTCAGTCGGGAACATTCGTCCAGCCGGTCGTGTTAATTCGGGAATAATCGTGGATGATCGTCTTAATGAGTTTTCTCGATACTTTCTTCTTTTCATCAAATTAATTCTCAAACCTTTATTATTTCGACCTTTTTTACATATCTTGTTGTAATATATTGCAAGTTTTCTTTTAATTCATCTAATCAAAAAGGCATTTGGTCACTAAGACTTAGTCAAAGTTGTTTTTAACGGCAACACAATTTTACTCATGTTTTGATCGTACGTATACACCATAATTCATGGTTAATTCTATATTTATAAGTGATGGTTGCTGGACATCGACAATATAATTTTCCGCACTTTATCGTTGCAGTTTTGCCCTGTCCTAAGTACTGTTCTTAGTACTGTTCTGTTTTTACCTTAAAACAGTGGCAATGAACATTGTTGTATCAGTTATAAACTGCTCAAAGCCCTTCAATAGACTGATGTGGAAAAGTTGCAATACGCTCTTACATATGGATAAATGTGTATCCAATTTACTTTGAACGTGACCGGGTCTTAGAACAAACGTAGCAAACCGTACTCAACCATTGGCAATACGTCTATGACCGTTACGTATACTTGTACAACCCTACGGAAAGTCGACGTAACAGCGTTGGTATTTGTACCCCTGTTGTAGGACAACCGCGACAATGTGTATAAAGGGGCCATGGCAATCGACTTACCACGATAAACCGCCGTCACCTTGATGGTTCCAAAAATGCCGCGAGACCAGCGATTAATAACATATAGCGTGGTCTTAACGCGCTGACTATTGGATATGATTTCATTTTTCTTGTCTAAACTATCTGTAATTATAGAATTTTGATAGTACATGTATCTTAAACACCAACTTGTAAGAAAGGAACATTTTAAAGGATGAGTAAGAAATGCGGTCAGTTCAGTGCAAGAATGTTTTGTAAAAACAGGACGTTTCGTGATGTATATATATATAACACTGTTACATTTGAGACATACATATTTGCCGTTAAGGCATCCAATAGATATGGAGGTACTTCGGACTACAGGAGGCGCTTAATTATGGCGCTCGCCTCCAGCACTGTCCATTTGTTTTATCCGAACAAAAATATTGACAGTGAACTGCACATTTAAGTTTTATTTTGGGATAATCGTCCTAACGGCGTCTATAACTAAGAGCATTTTCCCATCTGAAATGTCTTTACCATTATAACTGTTCATGCTGTCATGAGGGTTTAATAGAGATTTGTACTGTATTTTTAAGTGCATTTCTCATAAATATGTTCCTCCAGAGACCCTTAAGTGAACGAACACTAGTTCCTACAAATACATTAGGTAGTGCATGCGTCCTTATTTCTGAAGGAGATGATATATCTGGTATTAAAACATGTTTATGTCGATCAAAGATCTGTTTAATTGAACTATGTTCTTAGCTATGGTTTGTTAATTACACAACAGCCGAAAGAAATTTCAATTTCGCTCATCAACCAACACTTCTATTGAGAATATGCAAAAGTAGTGAATATGTTTATACTAAATATATGAATATGGCTTATGCATAATCAATGCGCACTTTCTAGCTTGTTTACTTAGTTTTGTTATTTCATAACCGTACTTCAGTTCCGGAAAAGATCTAATAATATAATACATTTATTATTATTTTTCAGTATGTATTTTAAACTGGTCATGAAGCAATTTTGAAACTCTGAAAATACAATACAATTTCGATTCAGAACTGTCGTTGTAATAAAAAATGACCATAGAAAATTTCCGCCCTCACTCATTATTTTCGGTGAGCGGGGGTCATTATCTATCGTTACACCGGTAAGTTGTCTCCTATGGGTTATTTCTACACCCGGAAAGTCATTATTCAAATGCAAACTCGATCTTATTAAATTTACACATTCAAGAAAGGCATTCCAAATGAATTTGCTCTGCATATAATGAAATTTGGGGATAGCTACAACGCCATTACATAGTAATCTGTTCTCGATTATGAGTGCGATTTGAAATTGATGGGAACATTCTGAACATTACATTTGATTATGACCGGTGGTTTTAGCTCGGGGGCGTAACAAAGGTATCAATATTTGATATGGGCCTCTGGCCTCAATACTGAAATATAAATGGTTGAAATGTCGTTATCGGGACAGACAGACATAAAGACGGACAAGTGCATTGTGCATTGTCGTAAACATGTTATATAACAGTTTCTTGTCAAAATATAATAAATATAAGCAAATATAGAAATAGTCAGTATGGTCACAAGAATACTTGGCATAATACAAGGAAAAGAGAAAGGTATAAGTAGGATAAATTTTAAGAACATATAAGAAGGTATCAAAAACGAAAAAGAGATGCATATCAAAATCAAACTGTGAGAAACATAATGAATAGATAAATGAAATATTATGGAGTGAAAGCTTCACTTGTGTACAATGCGGTGAAAATGTAAACAATACAAAGTAGATAAAGTAGATCCAGCATGTTCAACCTGTTTTTTACCCAACGACTTCGACATATCAGGATTGGTGTTAAAAATTGATATAAATAAATCTGAGTTCGATTTCGATTTTAAATAAGTATATAAAAGTTTAATAGAAAATGCTATACGTTTAAGATTATTTAAAATTGACTGTATAAGGCTTGGATTTAACAAAGAATGAACTATTCAAATGAAGACCTGCAAATTGTTGGATAGAATGTATTATGTCAGTTAGTAAAACAACGCAATCGGAACAGAGATTCAAAAACCAACACCATTGTGTCCACCATGAAATCCGTGACAATCCGTTGAATGAAAATTTCATTCGAATTAGTTTCGTATCACGAGTGTATCTATGAGCTTCGCGATCACTTTTATTATCGTAAATATGTTTCTAAATTGATATATAGTTCGGTAATGTTCCCGACTTAATACCTCTAATTTTCTATCAAGCAGATGTACGTTTGCATACAGTGAGACGTCTCTAATCTATATCGTTTCCCCATACAATCTAATATCAACGGTAATGGATGGAGCTTTGGTCGGAGATAAAGAAAATATGAACATAGTGCTTTACCAAAGAATTAATATTACTGACCATGAGCTCATTCATAAATTCACCAAGAATGAATTAGCGAAGTCGGCGTATTAATTATATTACATTAAGGAAATATGTTTCCTTTCATGAAACAAGATCAAGTCACGAACGGGACGTCATTAAAGAACAATCGTAGAACCGAATCGGGACTGATTCATTGCCGAGATTTAATGGACATCTCTTTGGCAGCGTATTTGATACTTAGACGCAGTAAAACTTAGGAAGTTGTATGTAAATGGTTTATGTCTCCTAACAAGGTAGTAAAGTCGCGGGCTTTGTGCAATACGTTTGTTACTCAGGGTAGAAATGGATGGCGTTAACACAGTGTTGCACTAAGCCCTACAAGAGCTTAAAATGTATGTCATTTGATTGTAAGATACTCGTTCATTACAGTCAATTGATGGCCGTTTATTTGTCCTGACTTGCCCTATTTTTTATTTACATTTGCATCAGAAAAATGTCCATCAGAAAACAATTTTCCGCAGTAATATGTTATAAGTTCATAATGGTCAACTTACATTCATAACTTTTTGGTGTTCCCATTTATTTGTTGACAAATGACAATTAAGGATTACCCCATTTATTGTAGCTGCATATCATAACAATTAAGAAGATACTGAAGTTTCATATCATGTAGAGCAGATGTGAAGGTGAATACAACATTTGTTTTCAAAGAGCATACTTTGTCGGTCTGCGATGACCATGGTGACTTGGTAAAGTCGTAATATTTCATAGATCGATCAGCCGTCTTCGCATGCGCGATGTAACTATGATTGAAAGATAATGCATAGGCTGTTTAAGCTTACCTCATTAACTAGAAATTGTAAAAAAAAGTATAAACACATATAAAATCATATTGACAACTATTGTTGACCAATAAACAATGTTTTGTTAAAATATTCAAATACCAGTTTCAGAATGTGCAATCTTTTGTTAATCGTTATAAATAGAATACAAGGTTATTCGAGTAAAGTTCCGTACAATGCAATCATACCTAGGTAATAACATACCTGCGGCCTCGCTGCGCTCATTCCATTTTCTGATTGTTGCCAAAATGAAGTCTAACATATACGTAGATTATCTCTGTTGTTTATGAAATAGAACTTACGAAATACAATATGATTTAACAATATAAATATTTTCTTCAAGAAAGTGTAAGATAGGTTTACACCACCACGAGCGTAGGGTGTTTTGTGGAAACGAGGTTTACCGAAGTTCCGCAGATAACCCTGCGCAAGTGTTGGGATAATTATATCTTACACGAGCAGCCATGGAAGATGCTTTTCCTCTCATCTCAGTTAAAAAAGTATAGTAATAATGTTTTAAATTTATTTTTATACGGTTACTTTTTTATCTTCGCCCGTAGTCAAGATAAGAATTCCTACATGGCAAAATATTTGGTTTAGCTTATCAATGGTAGGAACATGTAACATATGTTCGACACACATCTCCAGTACCGTTTTTTTAAAAGGTGTATGTGCATTAATTTAGACAAAATTAAGGGTATTTGTTGTCTTTTGCTGTAGTTTCTGTGTTGGTAAATTTTAAAACATAGTACTTTAAGGTGCCAAAAACAAAAAAGCTTCATTCTACTTGAAAATGAATAAATAAATCTTATTCTAAGCAGTGTTGATAGACTAAGAATAATAACGCAGAAAACCGCAAAACTTCCTGCCTGCATGCTTACAAAGGGACTCGATATTACTCATTGAGCCAGGAATCCAGGCTTCCACTTACGTTCTGATGTCAAGTTTTGGGTACAAACCAACTTCATTGTGAATTAAACTTTCTTTCTTAAAATGTTTTGGATATGCAACGAACGATGTTATGTATGTAAGTGCTAGACGTGTGCGCCCGGTACTGGACGCGGCCTCTCGGTGCAGGAGTTGTGTAGCCGATGGTGAAGGTGAGCGCCCATTGTTGGAGGAGGGAGCTCGTTGTTGAAGGTATGCATCCGGTGCTGGAGTTGTACACCCGAAGCGGAGAAGTGAACCCGGTGATGCTAGAGGTATGAATACATTGCTAATTGCTCGCCTCCGGTGCAGGAAGTGCGCAATTCAAAGTAAATCAGGTATTTGCAATGAATCAGCTCAAGAGAGGCTCAGATACTCGACTAACGCTTTCATCCTATCCGATCAGAATCATTGATAGTGTCCGGGGAACAGTTACTATTTGAGACATCCTGCTATATACACATATACCTCTAAATAAACGGAAACATTTATAAACGTCGAACAGTTATATGCAAATCTTCGCTCTGATCTTTTGTTAGTAATCTTTTATCATTGGTTTGCAGATATTTACGCTGAAATTTGCACTTTCCAAGACAAAAAATAAAGAAGTTGTAAAAACGGCAAATCTGTGAGAGTGCAGCTTTGATGTTAAAATTCCCCTTTACGGTTTCTTTAATTATATTTAATACCTCATGTTGGATGCGGTGGGGTCGTGCCATAATGTAACAAAAGGGCACTGGCAGATTTTATTTGTATTTATGTGACACCTAAAAACTAATATCAACGTGTAACGTATTTCCAATTCATTAAAAACAATCCCAACGATGTCACTAATCTTCGTAACGTATTTCCGATTCTTCTAAAACACTCCCAACTTTGCAATCAAATTTGTAACGTATTGGTAGCGATCTTCGTAAATATATTTACAATTTTGCTTTGGCTTCATGGCCTTTTGATTAGATATAAATGATAAAAAAATGATGTATATCATTGGAATAGTAAAAATAGAAACTATTTGGTATTCCTATCAATTCAAAAAAAATAATTGGCTTTTTAATGTTATCACAAAACACACAAATTTCAAATTTCTTCGAATCAGAACACTACTATTGTGAAATCATATATATTCGTGGGACATTAATTTTCGTGGATTTCGTGGGTTGGCCTATCCACGAATTCAAGATTCCAACGAAAATATTACCTTTAATTCTGAAATCAAACTGTTTATGTTAATGAGTAAACATGTATTTGCAAAACAGATATGGTCGCGGTATACATCTGGAAAGTACCTAAATCATTGTTTAGTTTACTGTTAATATGGTTTATATCATTTATTATTCAACCTCAGTGATAATAAATTAAACTCAATTATTGGTATTTTGCTTCAGTGCTTTTGTATGATATTGCCAGAAAACTAAAAAAAACTGATTATCAACTTCCTGTGTGACACATGTAAAACGTTCTAATTAATAACCTCGTATCAGTACCACGAAGCCTTTCTTTTTCTACCTTTAGTGCTACTTACAAATATAAACCTTAGTAATTGCGCAAAACAAGAGGTTCAGACCAGAAACCTTGCACTGTATTACTTCAAAGGTTACAGTGACTCCGTCTTTGCCTCTAGCATTGTAGAAACGTCCCTAGCCTCAATGCCTGCTTTATCCGGCCAGAAAATCGTCAGCGCCATAAAACAGTCCAGACCAAATGCATTTCAGAATATAACGTCATTCGTTACAGGGACGTATCTCTTGCCTCTGTAGTGGTAGAAACTTCTCTAACCTGCACGCTTGCTTTGTCTCTCAGGACACCGCAAATCTCTAAAAGACTTTACTCCTACTGAGTTACCTTTTTAACTCTTAGAAGCCAATAATATAAAGCAAAGTGTTCAAAATACCCAACGCCTTAGCACAACCCGACTTTCTTGGAACTTATTCAGGGCCTGACTTCCAACGACATCACACAGGAAGGGCCAGTAACGAAGAATTATCACCTTAAACGAGAGTTTTTTGGCGGATAACTTCATGGAAATCTCGTTGGCGCCGTATTTGATAACAGACCTCAAAAACAGGACATGGATTGAAAGGAGAATGTTTCGTCCTAAAACATACCAAATATTTATGTGTTATTTTCCAAAAGTTCCTATGATGAATTATTACACACTGAAAGGATACTTTTTTGAATACTGAGCGAATCTATAAATTCGGATAACTTGGATGACTTGCATATTTTAATAAACCTAGTAAAATATAGTGCAATAAAGCCAGCAGTAAAAGAACGAAAAACTCGAACGATTAAAACTTTCGTTTATAAAATGGCCCGTGAGTATTCAAAATTAGGTGGGCGAAGCTAATACATGGGATCAAATTGAGTGTTTCAACATTAAAACTTCAGATTCGTCCGCCCAGATTTCCAAACTAGGTTCACACTTCAATAGTTAAAGGTAAAATTACAATGGGTACAATACTTCGTATGCCTGTTAAGCTTGAACAAGAATAGTTTGGGGTGGATTATGATCGGGTTGCTCATCAAGTACAAGAAGTCCTTTCTTATAGCTATCTCATTCCAGTGCAATCGGACACGATAATTAGCTTCGGATTGCAGAAAAGTACGTCAAGCATTATATAAAGACACTATATATCAAAGACCTCGGTAGTATATTTATGGAAATGTTATTCAATGATATGCATTGACGTATTAACAATTTACAGATGATTGACATCGGACATAAATTATGCAAAAACAGCTATCATAGATTTCCAATAACAATATCCATCATTTACAAATTAAACCCATGCTCTTTATGCATATTTGCTTCAGACTTACAGCGAAAGTTCTTTATTTTAATAATAAAGGATGAAGAGGATAATTCTTTGTTTAAGTGTAAGACTAAATTACAGAGTTTTTACATCCAGCCAAGTCACTTTCTGTGCTGCAGCGACCGATATTGTCCATTGGATGTCTATGAGAGACACAAGTTGAACTGAACATGCTTTTGTACTATTAGTTCCCTATTTATATGAGATTAATCAGACATAATGTTGCAAGATCATAACATTATGCTAAATTAAAGTAACACATATTTTGCACAATGTGATATCTGAAACTTCAAATATATTCCATCTGCGTCTCAGCTCCACATTTTAAACAAACGTTAAATATTTATGAGGTCGCCATCTTTTAGCTCATTATTTTTAACTATATCCGTTTTTGAATGTATTTTGAACTATATATTTGAGAAAATATTTATTTCATTTGTTAAATTGATGTTGAACGTGATCCTTTATGCCATTGAAATGGCACCAAATAATACAAATAGCGACTTAGTATCATCTTAAAAATGTTTATATTTTTACTCAGCATATAAATAAAGTTGTCTGGTTTTACAAGTTTAAAGTTTTCAAGTTTTAATGGCTAGGTCATAATTCATAAGACATTTGCCCTTGGCAAAAACATATGACAAATGCAAAGTAATGTCACATAGTGCAGTTCTCCTATTCCGTATTGTGTATAATGAAATACAAAGTCCAGTGTATGCGTTCTGCCTTTTACATGAGCTTAATTGACATAATGTGGTTGTTGAAAAACTAAGTAAAATGTCTTAAACACGATAATATAACAATGAAATAATAATAAACAAACATAACACCCAATGTAAATGACACTTCTACTCTCACATATACATGGACAGACAGACAGGCAGGTAAGCAATCGCACGTTTTTTACAACAACAGTTAATGTTCGTAATAACTAAGTGCCAAATGCCCGGATGTGGCCTGAGACCACACGTTTTTCTATATGTTCTATATAAACAATTATCTGGATTTTATCTTTCAAACAGGCCCTATTGAAAAACAAGGTACTGGCAGCTGTAGAACAATCCATGACACACACTACTCGGAAGAAAACACCAGGTTGACCATTGACCAGGCTAGCAAAACGGAGTAGAATTACATAAACAGTTGCACTCGAAGCTCCTCGGCCATTTTTATCGAAAACAACTTCGGATGTTTGCGGGTACATCGGTAGAGGTAGTTCGTAAATTTTTAAATAGTATCATTAACTAAATGTAGGATTTAAACGTGTATTTATATATCTAAGTTTAAATTGATTGCCAGTGAAGTGATTTATTGCAAACATAATTAAGATTCCCAAGAGTAAAGTCATTAAATTAAACTGCTAAACTGAAATTACTACGCGATCCACTTGCAGCGTAGTTAAAGTGTACCGATTTCTGATATTGTAGCCGTCCATATACATTCTAGTTTGTTTTGGATAAAATGGCCGAGGAGTTCCGAATTAATCATTTGGTCACGCCGTTATTCGGCTACAGACAACCAACTTACAGAGTAAAACAAAATGCTTTATTTCAGTTTCGGGCTAAATGTAACATGTAAAAGTGTAACTGTCTATGCAATACTTTAAAATTGAACAAAGAATTCGAACAGGTGATATGTTGGAACCCGTCTGAAGTTGCTAAGAGCTACAAGAAGCTTAGATACATACTAGTACAAGTTCAAGTTCAATATTTTATTTGCTTGAGGCCATCAGCCCAATATAACAAATATGTATATTACAAATATGCAAAAGCAACAATGGTAACATCGGTTGAAGAATGTACAATATAATACAAACACAATTACAAAACAAACAAACGAGAGAAAAAAAACCCACAAGATACCAACAAGAGAATGGAAAAAAAGAACAAAAGAAAAAAACAAAACACGAAAGCTAAAGAGTTAAGAAATAAAGAAATGCAAGTCGGAATACAGGTTCGAATGTGTAGCATGCATTAAATACGTTTTCGAAACGAAATAGAAGGGATCTAAAGAGCACACATTGTAATCAAGTACTATACACAATACTCTAGCACAGGAAACACCCCTGCAATAACTTGCATCCCGTCTAAGTCATCGAGACGTCACCCACGCAGGTGTGGTTGATCTAGTGGTACCCACCGATACGTCAGGCACACATCTCAACGGCCCCCGAGATCACAAGTAATTACAGATGTTACACAAATAATATCATTACCGAATGAAAGTACACCAAAGACTGAAGTAAGTATTAAAAACTACTAAGAGCTTCTAAGAGCTTCTAAGAACTTTTAATAGAGACTTTCAAGTTAATTTATCATGTATTAAAATGCACGACGTGTGTATTTTAAAAATTGTAGCATAAACAGAAAGAAAAATGGAAGCATTACGTAAACCATGAATGGATTTATCATCAATATCATTTGTTTAAAACCGAGCGGAAAGTGGATATGTTACATAAAATTTTGATCAAATACATTTTATAAAAATGTGTTTAAACATTAGAATCGAAGAACTACTTTAAACGAGTGCGCTAAGATAATTTTACATATTGCCGACATTTTATTAAGCATGTTCATAAGAATAAATTGTAAGCGCTGCGAACATAAATACTTTCTACTTTCGTCAAATATCATAAATCATCATAAATCGTGATTTGTCATAGTATATGAAGTTGCATAACAGTTAATGAAATATAGCAACAAAGAGCTATGCTAGCTACACAAAATAAAAGGGTGGTTTGTTCATATTTATTTATATTGAGGAGTAACAAAAAAAACTGTAAGAATTATTCCGTATTCACTTCTTACAAAATAGCAAAAAAAACCAACTTTGTTTAAGAGTATATTCCGCAGCCCACGACAGCTTTCAAAACAATAATAAAAACATGCATATGTTCACAACTTTTGTTTCAATATTGCATAAAAACTCTCTGAAAGTATGGGTTGTCCGGTTAGGGCAGTGGTTGGCGCACTCGATTCTCACCAAGGCGACCTAGGTACAATACCCGGCCTGGGCGCATGTGAATTTGGTGTGTGGTCACCAAGCCGAACAAGTGGGTTTCCTGAAGGTACTCCGGTTTACCCCACAACACCAGACCACACATGCGTGTAAAATCGTGGCAGCCATAATGATTAATATAGTTTTAAAATAAAAAAAATCACAATTGTTGTAAAATGGATAAAGTGTCTATTTGCCGTGGTGTAATGGTACCACAATGCAGACCAAGAGTACATGCGATCGAATCCAGCTGCCTGCAGTTATATAAAAAAAATTGTTATTAACTTTTCATCATTATGTTTATAAAACTATATAATTCGTGAAAAACAAACTGATAGCGTTAATACTACATGAAGAAGCGTGTGCAATTAAACGAAACTGTTAATATATTGAACAGAACACAACACAACAAAAATCAGCACAACACAACAGACAATTTATTAACACTTGGACAACAGTACATCTTCTGAATACATAAATGAATACAATTATTCAGGTAAAAAGCCATGTTTAAAGTACTGCAAATCCAATAAAACGTTTCCTTGAAATGTTTTATTGTTATAAATTCAAACTGTGGTTAAGCATTTCAGTAGTAAACTAATATATTATTAATTATTGTTTAATATTAAAACCTCGTGCAGAAAACAGTATTTAAAAACATACTCTTGGTTTATAGGCTGAAGGTCGCAGTTCTATAGACTTCACTACCGCAGATCGAAATCATGTATCATTAGATCTAAAAAAAATTACACGACAAGTATATAAAATCATTATGCGCAGGGGTTACAAAATGAAATATATATTGTTATGCGATTTAAAATAAATTGAAGTGCAAATTAATAGACCACTTTATCTTAATTTGTTCATAAAAGTGCAATGTTAATGTGAATTTGAAAGCATTAGTTTGCTTGCTACATATAGTCAAAACGTCCACACCAATACCGGGTTTCATTTAATTAACTTTATACTAGCAATAAACTTGTGAGATAAAATCATTGTTTATACATCTTAGTTTAACATGGAGGTGTATCATATACTTATATTAAACTAAATAATTGTATTGAAATAAATAATAAATTAAAATTAGGCATTTATAGGTTACAGTTTTGGGCCACTCAAAATAGTTTTGATATTCGATTTTAAATTTAATGTCAGTCTGTGAACATAATTGTACAAAAAGAAAATCACGCTTCGTTCGCCTACAGCATTTTAACGCTTTCAGCGCTTTCGTTCATGTGATCGTGTCTGGCGTTGTTTTATTGCGCCATCATTTACAAAGAAAAATAATAGAATGTATATTTTTTTATGCATTTGTATGTTTTATAAACCACTACACATGATTTATTTGTATTAGGTAATGTATGTCATTTTGCTTCTGTTAAAAGGCTGAAACTCTTTTTCACTAACATATTTTCTCACCTTTACAGTTCTACAATTTATATCATTCAACCCTGCGTGTGTTCGAGTGTGCGTGCGTGCGTGCGTTGTTTATTTGTTTTATTAATGTCTGGTAAGTATACTGGTTGGATTATTGTGTTAATGTTGTTTTTTTCAAGAAGGCCACATTGAAGATACAACCTGTGTTATGTTTATATGCTATGTGATGTTTTTGACTTAATGTATAAAAAGTAAAGTTATTGTAATTATTATCATTATTTATTTTATTATTATTATTAGTATTATTATTATTATTATTATTATTATTATTATTATTATTATTATTATTGTAGTAGTAGTAGTAGTAGTAGTAGTAGTAGTAGTAGTAGTAGTAGCAGTAGCAGCAGCAGCATTATTATTATCATTATTATCATTATTATTACTATTATTATTATTATTATTATTATTATTATTATTATTATTATTATTATTATTATTATCATTATTTATTGTTATTATTATTATTATTATTATTATTATTATTATTATTATTATTATTATTATTACTATTATTATTATTAATATTATTATTAGTATAGATTCTTAACTTATTAAACTTAAAGATAGTTGTCAAGAAGCATAACGGGAACTGATATTTGTTTGGTGTGTGACAGACATGAATCATGACTCCTGGGCAATTGTACTCATGCGCTGACAGCTTAATAACTGCCCAAATGTATGTGCGTCAAACGAATGTTTGACAGGCCAATCAAGTTACGATATATTGCGCATGCGTGAAATGTACGTACAATACTGGCGTAAATGATGTGAAGCGTTCATAAGAGATAGTTGCATTTGAAGCGTTCGATCTGTAACCATGTCAAACGGTCTTTTCCTCTATCAAAGTCTATCTCATTGAAACTTTATATTCACTTACTCACAGGACTTAATTCATTGCATACTAACATTCTGTGATATTTGGTTTGCGTAACACCGCATAAAAATGGACATTTCGTTTCCGTGTTTATTTTACAACTGTCTCTCAGACTCTAACAGCATGGCAATATGGATGTACCTTTTTATGACTATATATTCTGTGAATTCGCAATCTACTACCCCTCCGACGGCAGTGTCGGCACCGGAATTTACAAACTACCGTCAGCTGGACTATGAAGGAAAATACATTCTAGGATGGAAGCACAATGCCACAGATATTGAGTTTGAAGTCACCGTCCAGACGCCAGGCTATGTCGGACTTGGATTCTCCAAGACAGGCGAAATGAGACCGTCGGATATGGTTATCGGATGGATTACCGACGGCCAAATGTACCTTGGGGTAAATAACAAAACTATCGAAATATTTGTGGTGGTGGTAGCTGTGATTGTTGTGATGATGATGGTGGTTGTGATGATGTTGTTGATTATGATGATGATTAAGATTAGGGCGTAGCATATTACTGTCATTTGGGAAAAATACGGGAAAAGTAGGCAGGCAAATTAAAATGAAAGAAATACGTCCATGATGACCTTATATCACTCATCTGAGTCCTCTTGTTCAAGTGCCCAAAACTAATGTTGTGTTGAAATTTTTGGAACCAATATTTTTAAGTATTCATCTCGCTGCCCTGGTAACCAGATATATACGCTGATGACCTAGACGTGAATAAATTTTACAATTGCACAATAACCAGTGGTTCTTCACAAGGAAATAATTCTTAGCTCATCTGAGCACAAAGAGCACATGTGAAGCTGTGAGGATTTTTTGATTTCTGTTGTTTGTTCGGCGTTAACAATTGACTTTTCTAGAAACGTTCGAAATGACGTTAAAGGTGCCCATTGTCACGGGTACATGCCCGTCAGTCTGACAAAAAGCGAGAAATAAATTAAGTCATACGACGATTCAATTTTCTGATTGTCCCAAATGACGGTGTTATGCGTTGTCATAAGACATTTTCCCGCCTTTAGTCGGGCCAAACGTCATTTCAAACATTTTCGCAGAAAGATCAATTGGTTTGGTTCACATTTAAACAGATCTTTCTAAATCAGAATTTACGTCTCTAAAAGTCTAGTTCAAAGCTTGGTTAGGTGGACGCAAAAGTCCGATCTTGACGAAACTTTATCAACCACTATTGTACTAGTATGTGTTTTAATTGTTTTTATGCGGCGAAAGTGTGCCTTTTTGCCACATATATTCATATAAGTAAGTCATGTGTATGCACTGAAAATCACCGCATAAACGTGGTCGATTTCGTTTATGTGGCGATGCTGTTATGCGGCGTTACAACGCACCCTATAGAGGGGTTCTTCCGCATAACACGAGACACTTCTATAATCTATTTTTAAAGAGTTAATTAAGAATATGGGCCGGTATTCACACAACTTCTTAAGTCAGTTCCTATATTAAATATCTCACTCATTGTGTGATAATATATCTTGATAGTATATAATATAATCTTCATTGATTTTATTAAATTCAGATGCTTTAAAAACAACAATATGATTATGAAAATGTTAAGATATCGTCTAAACGTAGCACTCTCACAGATTGAACGTTTTGACTTTTTTTATTTTTTATTTCTTGGAACGACCCAATTTTTGCGAAAATCTATGGAAACCAGTTATATGAGACTGCTGACAAAATAAATAGATCGCAGATTTTTATATGTAATTCCAAAAATAATTTTTATGCATTTTTCTTAAACCTTTTGTAACAGTTTGAGCCATTAAACATTAATTTTTGAACGGAAATATGAAAATCTACGATCTGTTTTTTTGTCAGCAATCTAATATCATTTGTTTGCCGATATTTACACAAAAATTTGCTCTTTTCAAGACAAAAAATAAAAGTGTTGTAAAAACGGTATATCTGTGAGAGTGAAGCTTTAAGTTAAAAAAAAATACTTCGGGTGTTTATGAATACCAGCACTGAATGTTTTTCAATGCACCTTTACTTTATTTCTCTCAAACATACATTCCTTAATACTGTAATTTATTACTTGTTTGGATTGTATTAATCAAACTATAAGATAATTAGTCCTTCTGATTGCATGCATTCTCATTCACCAGAGGTTTGATAATGATTAATTTGTGGTACGCAAAACTCTCCACGCTGGTGAACAAGAATGAATTGCATGTAGCATTGATGAATTTTCAACTGTTTTGATTCGATTTATTTATATTGTTTAGTGTACACATTTCTTCAACAACTACAAAAACAACAGTTATCTGTCATGGTTAACTTTGTTACAACATACTATATACATATTTGAATACAGCGTTGTGTTTAAATCGATAACATTTTACTGTGAATTATTATTTTATAAACATGCGCTTGCAAAATGAAGATCAGAAAAACATTTGTGGGTACAGTAATATTGGTAAAGTATTTTATACAAAACGTTTGAGCATTTTAAAAGTTCAATCGTCCTTTTTTTTGCTGTTCTTATGACATTTCCTAAAAATAAAATAAAATACAAGTGGGAGTAGATAATATTAAAATTTCAGATTTCTACTTTTCTTTTGGCTATTATTAAGTGTCAGGTTGAGTACTTAAACACTGGTTTAAACCAAACTCAACGCAGTGTTACTTCCCTTACAGTACAGTAATCACCGCCACACCTTTTTTTCGAAGAAACGGGTTTCTTAGAATCTTCTAGAAGAATCATTGAATACGAGAAAAATACGTTTAAATGTTAATTAAAACGATCTTTCTTCTAAAGTCATAAATAATATATTTAAAATGTCAAGCTCTTCATCTGATATTTTGTTAGATATTTTGTCAGCAAAAATGCTTGTAACTAATAGGATGTTCACAACCTACACCTTGACACCTTGCACTGAGGATTGTGTTCGACTTAAATGCGATTGAACTTAAATTGTGTTCTGTCTTAAAGGTTAATATTCAGTAAAATGACTGTCTGCATAAACCGTATTGGGTTAACGCCATGAAATAAACGGATAGGAATGTTCACTAAAGCAACTAAAACCAAAATATATACGACCACGCCTTGTTGTTGTTGTTTTGCGTAATTTTCACATATGTATTAACTACATGCAGGGGCGGATCCGGGGTTTTGATGTCAGAGTGGGCGTTAGTTGCCAGTTGCCCTGCGCCCCTCCCTCACAATCGATATTAATTTGTTTTTGTTTTTTTTTTTTGGGGGGGGGGGGGTAATCACCCATTCGCCCATGAAAGTTTTAACATAATCTAGTCCAAAATGGTACATTTTGGGCATATTTCATTACTCTTGTTCTCCTATATTGTAATAAAAAGTAAATTTGGGCGATGTTGGGGAGTTTGCACCACCCCTCCGGATTCGCTAGTAATATGAATGCATTCATAAACAGACAAAAAGTGACCGTTTATAGACATTAATCTGTAAGATGACCATAAACATTTCCAAAGCAGTGGTATGAAATCTTTACTTACACTGATAACCGAAACGCAGTATAAAGATATTTCCGTTTAGACCTTTCGTGAAGCGCAACGCCATAACGTCATAACGTTGTAAACGTCGTCGTTGTTAACTTTCAACTCGTAACTACTCTGGAAATATAATGATATTGTTATGATCTGCTGAAATTCTAACAAGATTTGTGACAACTATTTCAGCTGTAATTGTTTATATTTAAATATGTGAGGACATCATCAAATAATCTACGTTTAAAAGTTAACAACGATGTAGTTTATCATAACAGAGATGTGATCTACCGGCCCCATGAACTAAAACCTACGTATATAGTATATCATTGGAGCTCGTGTAAGTTTATTATTAAGTATGACGTCACGACCAATAAACGAATCGACTAAGTTACGTACGCTAATAAACGAAGTAGAGGACACGTAACCATTGCAAGCGTTAAACTATAAGTACGTAAATAATCCAATAATGTTTAACAATTCTCAAATGGTTACATTTAAAAGCAGCAACGTATACGAGTTAATTCTTTAAGAAATATTACACACCACTGAAAATCATATGTCATTATAAGGACCGGCCAGTCAGCCCCCGAATGTGTACCATGTCGTTGTGAAAATTGCAAGCAGCACTCACCAGTTTTATAACGTCATATTTTTGGCGAGGTCCGGGCCGACATCATATGGATCGCTGACCTCATAAAAACTGGATTTTTATTAAAATACATTGGCATGCGGACCGATCAACTTTATATACACAAAGACGGGACACATTTATGTAAGGTATTCTATAGTTATGAAAAATATTATACCTTACATAAATGTGCACCTTCTTTATACATCGATGGGTCCGTGTATCAATGTTTAATAACATTTCAGTTGTATAACGTCAGCGGTCCATATAGCATTTTCGGTTGGTCCGGACCTATCCAAACACGATGGACCGCTGGCGTCTTAAACTGCGATTTTCACAACGGCTAAAAATATGAGCAAGTTAATAAAACCAGGTTCTAAAAAACACACATTAAAAGCGATATTGAATAGTAATGTAAAATGTTTGGTATAATATAAGAAATATGACACACCACTGAGGGCCACGGGGCATAATAAGGACCGGCAATCCGCCCCTGAAGGTAAATTGGTCGGTTCATATACACATACGGGAGCTGACTGGCCGGTGCTTTAAATGACATATGGCCCCTAGTTGTGTGTAATACAAATAATACAAACTACACACCGTTCTAGATATCGTGTGCAAGCAAACGCTATGATAAATTTTCGTTACATTCTTAAGTGGGTTAATGCTAAAAGCTACCAAAACTTTTGTTTTATTATGTCGCTTTATTCCTTCCGGCATTAAAGGGACTAGACACCAGATGATACGATTGCAAGAAAAAAAAAATGTAAAATCCTTACATAAAATTGACAGTGTTGTGTACATTGCATCGAATCTTACTTACTGATGTATCACATCGCTTATGACACATGCATCTTTCGTAGTTTTTGCATATTTTTCCAATTCGAAATTTATTAGGGCTGTCTGCCACGTGTAGCCAAGATGATAATGCAACGTGATTGTTGAGATTGTTAATTATTTTAATCATGTAAAGTGGTGTATTATCGGCCTCCTTCTAGGTAGTATTGACAATTCTAGGCTTGTTTTGAAGAAATATATATATTAAATTTATTTGCCGATATTTGGACCCTCTGGTGTCTACCCCCTTTAAACCCCACGTTTAGTTTCGTAGTATAGATGAACACGTTTTTTTAACAACATTTATTAATGTATGTAGGCCTTGAACCATCCTCTTGAACACGTTACTACACGTGTCTTATTCGCCAAAACAACAACATTATGCCCTTTTTGTCGGCAGCCTCTCCTTGTCAATAAGAATAGCATCATGTTAAACATACTATTGTCATTGTTTTTGTTGAATACGCCGCGTGTATCAAAAGGAAACAAGGCATTGTTATTTATGTAAAGAACACAGTAAGACATTCAAAACAACCGGCAATGAGACGTTATTGGTGTTGCTGCATATAAAATGGTTTTAGGCTTATGTCGGAATGCATGTTAGAAATGTAATTTAACTGCCATAGAACATATACTCGTATTACATTTGGTAACAATGGGTCGATTGTTCAGAACGTTGTTAAAGTTACCAACGTGATAAACAACATGGTTGTTAACTTATAAAGGGTGAACTATTTGATGATATGCTTACATATGTAAATATAACCAACAGTTGAAAAAGTGGCTGCAAATATTGTTAAAATTACAACGGATCACTATGACTTTTACAACGTTGCTAACATCAACAAAAGTCTGAACATTCGGCCAAATGTGATACAAATGTGTTCTATATTATACAACTACATGTTAACGTCATTTGGAGTTCAATATTTGCTACAACCGCATTATGTTACTGAGTAGTAAAATCCTATTTCAGACACATATATTCTATAATTTGTGTTATTTGTTGCAATGACCTTACCGTACAACTGTGCCATATATTTTTTGCTGCCAGATACGAAACTAACCTTTGTCAGTGTGTGTATACCACGTGATAAAATACGTCATAAATGCTATGTCGGAATCAAACATTATTATTATAATTATTATTATTATTATTATAATTATTATTATTATTATTATTATTATTATTATTAATATTATTATTATTATTATTATTATTTTATTTTTTTAATATTTTTTTTATTATTTTTTATTATTATTATCATTGTTATCATTATTATTGCTTTTATTAATATTATTATTATTATTTCATTTCGCCGGGTGCACCCCCTATCCTTGCTTCCGCTAGTAGACTTTTTAATACAATTGTTAAAAAAGCAAGATAAAACTCGTAAAACGATTACAAATATTGCGTTTACATAGTGTCACCTTATACCGGAATCGAAATGATTTCGTAACTTAACAAAATCATTTCAATAATAGTTCGAAAACTTCTGGGACATGTTTTATCTCTTAAAAGTGTCATTTCGTTTGATGTGTGTTGGTTTTAAATGTGCTTTTTCAAATCAATGCATCTAATGCCATTTAACTATTTCCCTTACGGCTTATTATCACTTAAAATGTGTTCGAGGTGCGATAATTGGATTCTGAAATGCTTTTTTACAGATTTTTATTTTTATGTTCCTGGTTTAATATTCCCTATTCAATATTATATTGTTCTCTAGCTCAATAGACAATAAGGGCATTGAACTTTACTCTAGTTACTATCGCAGACAATTTCTCGGCAATTTCCGTGTATGCCGGTACATCAGTAGAAGTAGTTCGTAAAATTTTAAATTATATCATATCTTAAATGAATTATTTTAGCTTGTATTTGTTGAGATAAGTTTAAATTGATTGCCAGTGAAGTGTATTATTGCAAACATAATTAAGATTCCCAAGAGTTAAGTCATTAAGTTTAACTGCTAAATAAAATTGCTACGCGATCTACTTGCAGCGGTCTTAAAGTGTATCGATTTCTGACATTGTAAACCGTCCCTATACACCCGAGGTTGTTTTCGATACAAATGGGCGAGGAGTTCCAAATGATTCAACGATATGTCGACTATGTAATACCATTAATATGTGTAAATACTTCTGATAAACATTATTTATAAACAAACAAAAACATGTTTGTTTTCACTAACCCCACCAAATTATTTTTTCCTGTCGCTCGTACATTTTTTTGCCGTAGAGTGGATTTTTTTCGTACTTCCGAAATAAGAAATGTGAAATTTTGTTTGAAAATTTAAAAGTTTGACTATTTTATAATGAAAGTTTTCTACAGTAATAAAATACACTGATATATGTCAGTTTGGTACAGAATCCCAGTCCCCCCCCCCCATAAAAAAAGCTACGCCAACCTACCTACATCTCCATTTTTTTGGAGATGTCATTGGAAACAAAGAACTTTTTTTAGCCTAATATGCACTTTTTTTTAAGAGGCAACGTTCTAATTCGCTCGATTTAAATATTTCGCTATCATTATGTAAGGCGGAAATAACATTCTCATACACTAGGTTAAGTTTTAGTAGACATATGCCTAAGAACGCCTGGCTTTTATTGTCATCCTTTTTAAAGTGCTTTGATGATTTATGGCATTATTCTAGTCGTGCCAATAAAGTTTCCGGGAAAGTGGTCCGATTTATCCCTTTTGAATACTTTAAAAGAATGACACACATTTGAACACCTCAGCGGAAACAACATTTTTAGTAACAGTTAGATGACATGAATTTAAATCTTAATGCTTGATCATAAAGATTTGAATTCAGGTCATCTAACTGACTTCGAATACAACTTCATTGGCTTAATGATTGCATTTTCTGCATTTTCATTGGCTGTCAATGTCGGTTGTTTTCTTAGGAATATTTATTGTTCATATTTTGAAGTTCATGGAATCTATAACAAGAGTTACTAGCGCCGTGCTATGTGCCATGAAAGTAAAATATGAACGGTATGAAATTTATTAGTTTGATTGATTTTGCCACGTACGCAATGCGCCTTTTATTGAGTTTGATCATGTGTAGACCGCATACAGGAAAAATAACTAATGTATTGTCTACTTATAAAGGCGTCTTGGCATTTTATTAGAAATAATTTTCAAATTAAAAAGCAATACAGCGATTTAATTGGCGAAAAAAGAAGGGCAAACTGTAATGTACGACAGATGCCCCATTTCCCTAAACGGCATTTAATATGCAATTTAATTCAATGTATCATTGTCTTTATTCACAGTATTAAGGTCTGTTATATATCAAGTAATCCGATTAGCTACATCGTTCTTAGCTCCAATTAATACCAATCCGGATCTCCATGTAATATTACCAATTTTATCGTCAAACAGTCTCGCATTTAAAATATGTACTTCCATAAGGTCAATGCTTTACTAATTATGTTTTATTAACATAAAATTTAATCGTAGATGGTCAAAATTAACATATATGTAGATAACATGGCTATGATGCTTTTATGACGTTTGATATTACGTCGAGTTCGGTGTGTATCCGTCGATAAGGCATAACGATCGTGGCCGATGTAAATACACCATTCAGAACACCTCCGTCATGTTCCATCGAAAACAAACTCGGATTAGTACCAGTATATCAATAGAAGTAGTTCGTTAAATTGAATATAATAGTTTAATTATTTGAAGTGTTTTAACGTGTATTTAGTATGACTAGGTTCAAACTAATTGGCAGTGAAGTGTACTATTGCATAAAAATTCGCAAGAAAATAGTCCTAATGTATCAAAATCACTACGCAATCTACCTGCAGCGTTGTTAAATATAATGAAGTCCGACATTGTAAATCATCTATGCGTCCAAAGTTGTTTTCGATGGAAAATAGCCGAGGTGTTCCGAATGCACAAAACAAGAGGTATTACAGGTCGCCAGAAAAGCGCTCTACTGTATTGTTTATTTATTTTTTTATTATAAAATAGTATGTCTCCTTCGATATTTGTGTAATTAAATGCACTGCTTTTTAGTTGCATTCACTCGAGATTTTTTTGGGAAAATATAGTACAGTCTTGAAAAAATATGTTTAATGAATAATAAGTTTATACAGTAATTAACTATAATAAAACCAGTGTGTAAATGGTATTACTCAACACGTGCTACTATTCTAATACGCGTTTGTAAAACGACAGTAGCGTAATTCGGATGTTTCAATACGGTGTGCTGGGTTGTAATTGGCAAGTTACGTCAATCTTATGGTCATACATCACTGACTCCATTCACTGTATAGGCCCGTTATCTATATCGAGCAATCCGATTAGCTACATCGTCCTAAGATACAATAAGATCGATATTGAATACCACCCCTGTATTTATATTGTTGGATATGGAAAAAGAAAAGTGATAGACATATAATCAAGCGCATAGGTATTACATCCACCTTGTAAATCCAGATTAGAATAAAATTAGCTAAAATATTGTTTGCGATTCTTGTTTATGGCAAAGCTCTCCTTCCTGATATAATTTTGTTTCAGCCCCACTTTTTTACCATAACAATTCATTGTGTCCGAAATATTGAGATCCTGATAATATAATTATTTTCCCTACAAAGACATCGCCTGCGATTGACCGACAATCCGACAGAAATGTTCTCATCAAAGTATTTCCATGTTAACTTATTCTATAAGATGTGACGTCAACTGCGTTTAATTGTTGTTGTTGTTGTTGCATTTTTTGTTGTTTTTGTTTTTGTTTGTTTTTGTTTGTTTGTTATTGTTTTTGTTTGTTTTTTTTTTGTTGCTTTTGCTTTTGTTGTTGATTTTGTTGTTGTTTGCTATTTGTTTGTTTTTTGTTGGTGTTTTATGTTCGTTTTTGTTGCTGTTTTTTTGTTTGTTTTTTGAGGGGGTAGGTGTCGGGGGGAAGGGGGTTGAGGTGGCGGATGCCTTAAACTGGGCCTTTACTACTACAAAGTTCTCCAGGGTCATCCGCCATCCGTGTATTGTATGAATTACTTTGTCTCAGAACTACCACAAAGTTGGTGAAGGCAGAGTATCATTAACGGACGGGCGGTCAGATAGAGTCGTTCCCAACCATATAGTTGCTTGTTTCATACCACTAAGTACCACACAACACATCTTTCGTTAATGATGCTTATGTTTTTACGGCAAATTGGATTTTCTTCTCTTCCACCAGGACTATCACGTGAATGAAACGGACCGCATACCGCTAATGGACGACAAACCAGAGTCAGATTGGGTGGTTTTGGGTGGGATTGAAGTGAACGGTACCACCGTCCTTCGATTCTCCAGGAAGTTGGATACCTGCGACCCTCAGGATCAGGTTATCACGGTATGTGACTTCCGTTTTAAACTTGATTTAAGTGCATTGTCTGCGTTTTTTCTTGGTTCTGTAAATTTATTAATTTTCGAAAGGGATTTAAAGGGACTAGACACCTACCAGAAAATGAATGGTCCTTACCTAGGGTCCCTTGTGTGCGTTGGCATTTGGCGGGGATTCAACCAGCAGTTCGTGCCCGTAGGGCGGTGATTTGCGATCTCAGCTTTTGTCATCAGTCTTTTATCACCGGTTTACAGATATTTACGCAAAAATTTGCTCATTCCAAGACAAAAAAATAAAAAATAAATTGTCAAAACGTTCAATCTGTGAGAGTGCAGCTTTAAAGGGCTTTAATACCTTATTTTTCTTCTTTTATAAGGGCGATAGAATGTCAGTGATTTGGGCCTACCATGACATTGAACCAGATGTTAATACTGGTTTGATGCAGAAACACGACATGAACAACCGAGGAGTAGTCAACATGAACTTGCTGAACGATGACGTCATGCTTACGTCATTTCCGTCGGATACGTATATGATTGATGCTACAATTGGCGAGGTTTGTACTTTAACAGCAGGAGGTTGTGATAGAGACAACAATTATTTCATTTTATTAAATTAAAATTAAAAGGAATCGAATTTACACTCATTTAAATTTAAAATAGCACTTCACGAACCGTAGTGTTCACGAATATACTGGGACTAAGCGCTCAATTTCGATGAAAAAATAAGTCTGTTTTAAAACATGTTCAATAATCAACATTTGTATCACTATCACCAAAGTTAGATATTTCACTCGTCGCACTGCAACGTTTAAAAACTGACTTTTGGTGCTTAAAGGGGCTGTCTCACAGATGATAAAATAGCGGGGAAAAAAGAAAATTGTCGAAAAATGACATCAACTTGGCATCGATGTGTACAATGCATTGAAACTTACTAACTGAAGTACCACATAGTTTACAATTTATTTAAGTTCAGCAGTTATTTCGTATTTTTGCATTAAAAAAGATTACTGGGTATGTCTACCAGGTAGAATTCATTCCTTATGCGTGATTGGCTAGTCGGTGTTATCACGTGATATTACCGAGGTAGGTGTATAGCTTAATTATGTCACTCGGTTAGAGTAGGCCTTAATAGCTCAGTTAGTAGGACGTTGGACGTCAATTTTGGCGACGCGGGTTCGAACCCGGTCACCGACACAATTTTATTTTTTACATTTTGGTACTTTTTTTACAATAATGATATCAAAGCGTAACACATTCTATTAGATAATTGTCCTGAGATTCGTTACAGAAAAAAACGTTTTTTGGTGCCAATCTGTGACACAGTCCCTTTAATCGGTGAAAAATTATTATTATTATCCATCGCAAGGAGTGTTAGATGGTTTCATCTCAATCCGAGCGTAAGTGTTTTAGGCTTAAACAAGGTTTACCATGGTAGAATCTCCTTCCTCAGTTAAACAAAATATAATAATGATGTATTTTCTCTCTGGAACTATTTTGTACGAAGCGAGAAAAGTAGTTCCATACGGGTACTCTTTTATCTTTGCCCGTGGGCAAGAAATAAATTTCCAGCGTGGCCAAATATAAGGAAATATTTATCTTGGGTGGGAGATTCACACAATTAGCCTATATTTATTTGACATATAGGCGAAATTGGCGACGGGAAGCTTATTTTTTCACAAATTGAGAAAGTGTTTCTTATGTTTACATCTTTTCGTTTCAGTTTACCATTCCGGCTGTAGGATCCACATTGCAGTGCCGAGTGTTCGCTAACGGGGCTATCCCAGCAGGGAACTTGATAAAGGTCAGTCTTCTAAATGTCGAATATAAGTTCTAGGCTAAGCATGTTTATTTTTCTACACTGTAGTAAGTCAAGTCTTTGGCATTTGTGTATTATTTTACCACTAAGCAAGTTGTCCCGGATTAGTTCTGATACATTGGCTAAGAAACTGTATTATCCTCATAAATTATGAACAAAACGCAGCATCGCTTTACCCCTTGGGGGAATAACCTTTTTGAACTGACAGAAGCACGACCTCTGTTTCATTGATTTTAAATATTTCAAACAGTTTCAGATAATTCAAAGTCTTACAAGGAGGACCTACTTAATTAAAGTTGCACTCTCACATTGATCAGTTTTGACACTTTTTAAAAAAAATCTCCAGAATTTGATTCAAATTGGGCATCAAAGTCATCAAATCAGTCATATTAGATAATTCACAACACGAAACAATTTCAAATGTATGGTAAAACTGCCGAAAGTTATTTTTTCTTAAAGCGTTAGTAATGCTTTTAGCAATAAAACACCAATGACTTTTTTGTTAAGTCCTCTAGAAACATAGGTTAAAAACTGAGAGAAGCTTACACGTGTGCCCTCCGGGTTGGCGTATTTATATTGCGAGAAAAGTGATATAAATTACTTACCAGGTGAAAATATCCTCCTTAAACAAAAAACTCCCGTCGAACACCTCCATTTCATTCCGCATCACAAATTTCCCTCACTTAAAATTCGGAAAACACGTTGGACCCCTAGTTATCATAGTTTAAGTTTAAGTAGGCGTAAGATAAACATAACTGTGTCTTATTTCATGATATATTCAGTTCGAGCCCTCGATCACCCCTGGTAACGAGCCGCATGTGTACCGGATGTCACTGTACCAGAGTGGAAATGTGACGTCAAACTTAGAGAACACGCTTCACAACTGTGACGACCTTTCGTCACTTGTCAGGTCCAGGCTGGTGGCCACGTGGTCAATGGGTGGACAGGTAAAGATTGCAGTCTTGGGATTTCATAAACAGTGTGTGTATATCACGTGGTGAATTGCATCATCACTGCTCATTCGAAACTCCTCGGCCATTTTTATCGAAATCAACCTCGGATGTATTTGGACGGATTTCAAAGTCAAAAAGCGGTACGTTTAAGTGCGCTGCGCGTAGTAATTTTACTCAGGAATTAAACTTTATTACTTAACTCTTGGGAATCTTAATTATGTTTACAATAATACACTTCACTGGAAATTTAAATTCAGATCATTAAAAACAACTCTAAATCACTATATTAAATTAGTGATATAATTCAAAAGTTTACGAACTACTTCAACTGATGTACCGGCATACATCCGGGGTTGTTTTCGATAAAAAAAATGGCCGAGTTCCGAATGCATCAATGCTACGTCGAAAGACAATATTTTGCTCGCTCCGAAAGAAGACTTTCAACAAAGATGACTTTACTGTTTATTTTGTCACCATTTTAGATGAAACATAGCGCATTCTACGACTCTTACGGAGCCCCGCCTTCGGTCTTTTACCAGAGTTTGATTGAGAGTTTAGTTCCTTAAAACACGACAAACCTTTTCACAATACGGCCGTCTGACGGAGCACTTTGGAAACCGGTTTGTCGAAGTGTTTGATGAAACTAATCATCTTATCAAACTTTGGTAATTCAACGTAGGCGGGGCTCTGTAAGCGGCATAAACTGCCCTGTGTTAGTTATAAATGTATTTAATTAAAAGAAAAGTTATCTTTTATTTAAGTCTTCATTTTAAGCAAAACGTTGCCTCCCGACGTAGCATATATGACGTAATTTATCACGTGGTATACACACACTGATAAATACATGTGTGATCTGTATTTTTGTGTAAATATCAAATGATAAATACCATAAAGAAGCGAACGAAAAGAACGCATTTCTTACATTACGAAAAATGTCTTTGTTACCATTTATTTCAAGTAGAAAATTGCCAGCGTAAATCATCATTAATTTTGTTATTCCGTATTTATACAAACAAATTTATAAATGCTACGCTGCGCGTAATTACCAAAATATATTAAAACATTTATGTATTGTAGTCGCCGTACGTTGTACATTTTTAAAGCTGCACTCTCAAAGATTGAACGTTTTGACAACTTTTTTTTATTTTTTGTCTTGGAACGAGCCAATTTTTGCAAAAATCCATGGAAACCAGTTATATAAGACTGCTGACAAAAAAATAGATCGCAGATATTAAGTTCAAAAATTGATGTTTTATGCATTTTTCTTAAACCGTTAGTAACGGTTTAAGCCATAAAACATTAATTTTTGGACGGGAATATGAAAATGTACGATCTGTTTGCTGTCAGCAATCTTAATTCATTGTTTTGCAGCTATTTTCGCAAAAAATGCTCTTTCCAAGACAAAAAAAAATGTAAAAACGGTATATCTGTGAGAGTGCAGCTTTTAATAGAATTTCGTTCTCTTCTGTTCTGTTCTGTTCCATTAGGAATAATAGAGTATTTTATCACAGAAAGTAGCACATGTTTTAGCCTCTTAGGATCACTTTCTTTACAATAACATGAAATAATCTGACAATAACACAAATAAAGCAGATTTATGAGAGAAAAAAATGTATTAAAAATACCGCAAACATGATCTACCAGATTCCATTTAAAGCTGCAACTCTCACAGATTTACCGTTTTGATAACTTTTTATTTATTTCTGTTTGGGATGAGCAAACGTTTGCGTAAATATCTACAAACCAGTGATATAGGACTGCTGACAAAAGATCAGATCACTTATTTCCGTTCGAAAATTAATGTTTTAATGGCTCAAAGCGTTACTAACGGTTTAAGAAATTTGCTCAAAACATCAGTTTTTGAACTTAAATATAAAATCTGCGATCTGATATTTGTCAGCAGTCTTAAACCACTAGTTTCCATGCATGTTCGCATATATTACCTCGTTCCAAGACAAATAATTAGAACGTTGTCAAAACGTTCAATCTGTGAAAGTGCAGCTTTAAAACCATTATTTTTAATGTTATATTAATTGGAGTTTTATCCTGGTTTGACCTTTAATTTGACTCTTTATCTCTTCGGAAAAAAAGTCTGCCATAACTTAGTTGTAAATTAAATTGCAACATTATTCTACACCGACGTATTTCTTATTGAGGAATGGTAATCGGTCCCCTGAGGGTTATCGCCTCTAAAATAACGATTAAATGGGGGATTGACTAGATAATACGTCTTGGAAAACACAATTATTTGATACGATAAAAATATCATTTTTCAACCTTATATGTTAATGACGTTAATGTATTTTCAAGAGATTTGTTTTGTATTATTTCCCACGTAACGGTTTATTCCCGTTTTCATGTAAACTATTATATCTTATTTCCTTAAAGAGCCATTTAAATACAGTGGTTGAAATGGAAACCGGTGGATTCAATATGAAAAATATCATGAATGGTCAATGAACATGAATATCATGTCGAACAAAGTATTCAAGTTTGTTTTTTCTACAACAAACTATATTAGAAAAATGAGTTTGATTAAAATATATACAAAATTATGACAAAGAGTTAAGTACTTGAGAAAACAAATCAAGTGGTCACTTCATTCAATGCCCAGCATAGAGGTCAAGCGGGTCATTTTCGCACGGGGTCTCGTACTTTTCAAATACCTTATAATATATCGATCATCTCTTCCAAGTTTCATGCTGTTCCCATTTTTGCACGATTCTTGTGATATTTGCACCAAAGTGCAGGACTAGAATTCTTATGGCTCTTCCTATTTTTAACCGGCATTTCTTTATAAATTTTACAAATTTAGAAAGTGTGAAAATAACCTTCAAAAAAGAAACTTATTGTTACATTACAGTGATAATTAGTAAACGTTCTAAATGGATTAACAGCTTAACATGAACTGAACATTTCTACACAGTGAGCAATGTTTACATTTGGCCCATCTTGGCCTCTTTCTGAGAATGGAATAAGAAGCATGCAAACATTTTGACATTAGGTCCAAATAATGGTATTAACCAGTTTAAATACCCACCACGTGGGTGTGTATGTAAAACATGGCATCATATTGGTCCAAAAATAGTAACAACCAGTTTGAATACCTATCACGTGTGTATGTTTGTAAATACTGGCATCCTTTTGGTCCAGAAATGGTTTCAACCAGTTTGAATACCTATCGCCTTGGAAGATATGTAAATAATGGCATCCTTCTGGTCCAAAAATGATCTCAACCAGTTAGAATGCTTATGACCTTGGTAGGCATGTAAATAATGGCACCCTATTGGTCCAAAAATGGTAACAGACAGTTAAAATACCTATCACGTATGTAGGTTTGCAAATATTGGCATCCTTGTGGTCCATAAAATGGTTTCAACCAGTTTAAATATATATCGCCTTGGTAGGTATGTACATACTGGCATCCTATTGGTCCAAAAATGGTGAAACCAGTTTAAATACCTATCACGTATGTAGGTTTGCAAATACTGGCAGCCTTGTGGTCCATAAAATGGTTTCAACCAGTTTAAATATACGTATATCGCCTTGGTAGGTATGTACATACTGGCATCCTATTGGTCCAAAAATGGTGAAACCAGTTTAAATAGCTATCACGTATGTAGGTTTGTAAATACTGGCATCCTTGTGGTCCATACAATGGTTTCAACCAGTTTAAATATATATCGCCTTGGTAGGTATGTACATACTGGCATCCTATTGGTCCAAAAATGGTGAAACCAGTTTAAATAGCTATCACGTATGTAGGTTTGTAAATACTGGCATCCTTTTGGTCCATACAATGGTTTTACCCGGTTTGAAAACCTATCGCCTTGGTAGGTATGTAAAAACTGGCATCCTAGTAGTCCAAGAATGAGTTTACCAGTTTGAAGTCATTATCACGTGGTTAGGTATGTAAATACTGGCATCATATTGGTCCAAAAGTGGTTTCAAGCAGTTTGAATACCTACCATCTTGGTAGGTATGTAAATACTGGCATGCTATTCGTCCAAAAATCGTTCCAACAAGTTTAAATTCCTACCACGTGGGTAACTATGTAAATACTTGCATCCTATTGGCCCAAAATCGTTTGAACCAGTTTGAATTCCTACCACATGGAAGAATATGTAATAAAACTCATTTGTACTCAATTCATGCTAGAAGAAGCAAAAGGAATTAATCTGAAATTGGTATTTCCTTGGTGAATTTCAGGTAACTTAGTTATTTTCTTATCATGAGTATTTCGGCAAACCTTCCAGAAAGAAATTAACCCATTTCGTTTATTATTATTGGTTTGATTTTTTTCGAATTGCTTTACGCTTCAAACACTACCGCTGTAATAAATCAATCGTTCTTTAAGTGTCTCAAATTTATTAAGTCCTCATAGGATTGTTCTGTAATTTCCCGGCTTAAATAACTTTGTTCCATAATGGAAAAACACTTTCTGGTAATCTTATTCCTTAGGATAATTACCGTTATGAATCTGCGGAGACAGCACAGGGATATCACTTAAAACTGTGCAACCGTATGATTTTGTTGCAAGGGCGTACACATTCTCAAAATTGTGTAGCCGTATGATTATGCTTAAAGGGCTTCCAGATGCTCAAATTAGGTATTCTTATGGTCATGTTTAAAGGTCTTACAGATGCTCAAAATTGTATAACTGTATAATCATGTGTAATTGCTCATGAATGCTCAAAATAGTGTAACAATATGAACATGTTTATTTTGGCACATATACTCAATATCACGTGATCGTTTGGCCATGTTTCATGGCGCAGATAAACACAAAAAAATAATAAGCGTACGATCATGTTTGAAGCCTCACAGATGAACAGTTTTATGTATGTCAGAGTTTAAGAAATAGAATACATGCTCTTATGTTATTGTTTTAATAATAAGGACCTGTTTTCACCAACATAATTGAATAAGTCGCCGAGGCCAAAATTTCAGCGTTGCCAAGTCACGTGATTCCTCACCCTGATTACTATCTAATCGGATAATAGCAGTTGAGGAGGAAAACAAATTTCTCGTCTTAGGTTTTCCGTGAATCTGTCTCCAGGAATGCAAATGATGAACAAAATACTCAATCATATTTCTTTTGATGTTGCAAAAATCCATGTTTTTCGAGTTATTTAAATGCAACGGAAACTATTGGGACTAGCTCATTATCCAAACCCATTACTGTCATCGATCTTGTTTAGGCGTAAAATAAAAAAAAATGTTTCCAATAGCCCGACCGACCCTTCTTGTGTTTGCTTAAAAAAATAGTTTACTTTGAAACCAACATGGCGGAAAGTGATCAACCACGTTTGTTGAAACTCAATTCTTTTGGATAACAATGCTTTACCATGGGCAAATGAGCTAAATGATAAAGGTTATATTTATAATTGGAAATAATGGCTACATGCAGTAGCTCCGCCATGTTGTTTAAACTGTACACAAAACCATGCATTTGTTACTTCAAGCCAAACTATCAAAACCGAGTTCAAAACTGCTGAAACCATTGAAACCAAAACTGAAACTGGTTTGGTATCAACAAAAACGCCCTAAGAAACATGCGGTGTTAGCTATCATCCGTCATATTAACTGGGAGTGTCCGGTTGCGCATACGCATTAGCACGACTCACGTTATATACGGTAACTCATTGATATTTGATAGGTTAATACACGATTGTTATTCAATGGATGCAGGCATATATATTTGACGTTATCGATATTAATTATTATTTTCACGTTAACGATAGCAATTATGTAAATCAGTGCGTGGTTTTAATTAACGTCAGTTATTTTGCAATAGTTGAATTAAGGTGCGATATATTAATTGCATAACACATACGTAAATATTAGTAAAAATACTTGTGTTATGTGTTCTACAAAAACGATTTAATATGAATACTTTTTCACGGCGCACATATCGATGCATCGTTCTACAAAATTCCGTCAAGTTAAAATTTTGGCAAGGGATTTCATCGTTTAAATACAAGCAAATCTGAAATATTTCACACGTTTAGAAACAGAGATTAGTATAGTCTTTTATATTTTCATATATTTTCTGTCAAAAAAAGTAGAAATTAACGTCGTACGTGTTTGTTTGCATCGGTTTTTCCCCGTGGTGACTAGTGTGAGAACACAGTTGAAGTCACGTGATTCATCTCCATGACTACATTCCCCGAATTATGGTCGGTCATACTCACTCATGTTCTCTTTTTGTTTGTGGAGCGAATGTTTACGGGCGTGCGCAGAACACGCTATACACCAGCGGCCATGGTAGATGCTTTTCCGCCCGCCTTAGTTAAACATAATATCGTAAAAGTGTACTTTTTTCCGCTGGTATTCTTTTGTGCGTAGTGAAAAAATAGTTCCATACGGATACTTGTTATATCTTTGCCCCTAGGGCAATTTAAGCCGTGTATTCAGATCTACTTGGCTCGGGTGGGAGGAAACCTTATCAACAGGCGTACGACAAAAGTTTGCCCTATGAAGAATAGATAAGAAGGGATAATTATTTAGTATTAAATGTCACACCTCAATTAATCTAAAAATTAAACTAACTTTACTGACTTTACCAAAAATTTAAAACAATTATCTTAAACTGTAGTAGATATTGTAACTTCTTGGAAATAAGTTAATGAAAGAAATGACCCAATTGATATTAATGCATTTAGTATGTATCCATTATTTTATTAAAGGTCTGCTGCACAATTTATATTTCAGGCATTCCACATGCCGGAAGGGGTTGGTCTTCCAATGGCAGGCTTAGGCTATGTGCTAGAGATCCACTACTCTAAATGGCAAGAAATGACAGATGAGAATGGTAAGCCGACCTTAGTGATAAGTAGTCCCATCTTTCCACAATGCATTGGCTATGGGTGTGCAATTTAGGGCCAGGTAAGTACTCATTGTAAATAAGAATACTCCACCAAAACAATAAACACACACCACAGTCTTCGGTCATATATTTGCTCGGTGGCAGTAAGTTGACATGTGTTTTATCTCGTTACAACGACGTACTAACTTGTTACAAAGGCTTGCATTATCGTTCCCATATTAATCTCATGGCCACTACTTACATAGTTATGTCGTGGCTAAGATTTACTAACTCGTCCCTACGCCTAAGTATGTCGTGGCCAAAACGTAGACATACCTAAGTCGTTGACTTAGTCGTGGCAACGAGAATGTAAGTCGTTGTCACGAGATAAAACACATGTCACCTCTACGGCACCGTGTTTTTGCATATACCTGATAAGGCCAAAAAAAATATGTCTATTTCGGGTAACCCGACCCTACCTATACAATTGGGCCGACCCTAACTATTTATTTCCGTTTCTGAACAAAAAAAATATTCGTTAGCGAATAGAGAGTTACGAAGGGCGGATTTATGCAGATTTTAATCAGAATTATTGTTTATATGATTAAACAAAGTCAGGCAATGACAGTAATGTAAGAAAGACTGCCATGTGCAAGAAAACACTCTGAACTTACGACAGATTTTGAAAAAAAAATATATATATAAAAATCCCTACCTACCCTACCTAGAAATTTTGGAAAGGTTACCCTAAACAAACAAAAAAAATTGGCCTAACAGAAAAATAGCTGGTTTGCATTCATATCATTAAGGCCAAAAATGCAAATGTGTTCTAAGTGACTAGTCGGCAGTTGTCAATCAAACAACCAGTTGATCAATAAGAGGAATATATTTTATCAATTAATGAAAACACTTGGTTGCATTGCCCACAATATTAACTGAACACCCCCGCCCAAAGATCTCAACAAGTTACAGTAATTGCTTTGGCGACTGGTCAATAAAGATTTACGTGTAACGGTAAATATAATGTGAATGAAGCTGTTTTAGTAGTAGAGTTCACCCTGTATGTTCTGCAAACCACTGGAAAACTGCAAGGACAAGCACAATAGCCTAAAATGTTAATGAAATTATGTTTGAAGGTTGTATCGTTCTCGAGAATAAAGTTTCAAAGTTTCAAAGTTTAATTTCGAACATATACAGTGCCCTAAAAGGATACGTTTTGATAAATGGGATAGCATCAAACCAATTCGATGTCAAGTAAGGAATTTGGCAAGGGGGAGTACTTTGCCACTTAACACTGATATGTGGAAATAAAACAGCATTAGAAAAAACAATTGCATGTTGTGAAAAAATATGCTTGTACGTGAGGATATGTCTTCAATGTTGACAAAAGCAAAGCAATATTGTTTAGTCATAACAAACACAATAATGCAACACATAAAATTCGCCAATATGCATAGCATAAGAACAGCAAAGCATGTGGGGGTCATACTTGAAAGGAGATTTAAATACACCAATGTACACGAATATACCAAATTCCTCGCAATGAAAAAGACCTCTGGTGACGTTAACCCGCTAACACTTATCCTATTAGTTAAGAAAGCATGTGTCCCTACAGTCTTTTACGGTGCCGAGCTCTGGCATGAAATATCGGCAAAAGATCGTCTAAAGATAAAAAAAATGCATCAGTTCAGCAGCTAAATGCATACAACATTTACCAACGTGGACACGAACTGATATTGCATTGGGTATGCTAGGATGGTTCCCGTCAGGGCCTGAGATAGACAAATGCGTTTCTACAAAAGTTATGCACCGTTTCTGTTGAACGCTTTAACGCGAAGAATATTTAATTACAGACTATACCTATATGTCTTAAGGGGATATAAGCATCAACGAGAATTAATTCCAAACGCCAAGCGTTGCCTTGGGTAAAATATGATATCATCAACTACTTACTGATTTACATAAGGATTGCCGCTAAACATAGAAACAATTTAATATGATCCAAATTAAAACAAATTTGGTATATAAAAAAAGGAAAATACTTAACTTTTAATGTAACTCTTGATAATCATTAAATTGTCCCCTACTGACAGTTAAGCCTTTAGCAAGTTTATTTACGTTGTATATCCTAAACTCTTATCTGTCATTTTGTAACAGTTTTTAAAAGTATTTTTCAACCCTTCCCATGGACAATTCAGAGTGGTTTCACAGCCACTCTTAGTGCCTTTAGTGTTAATAGTTGTATATTGTGAAACCCTATTAACTATTTCGTCCATGTACAACTCTCATGCTACTCTTTTACACGTTCGCCCAGGTTCTCCAGTGACCATTCCCGACGGGTCAGGCCTGCGTCTAACCTACACGACCTCCCCCGTCACCCACTTGGCTGGAATGCTGGAGCTAGGAAGGGCTATCTCGAGTGGTTGGTCTCAGCTGATACCTGATAAAGAAACAGCCTTCACATCCACAGCCTACTGCTCACCGAAATGTATGACATGGGTACGTATAGAATATTGAGGACAATGTAGGTCACCTGATAACATACGAGCCCAGACAGGGCTTGTCCTATTGTTTGTTTCAGTTTATACATACGCAAAACATACTTCACAACCACAACCACTGCTCGGCGGGTTGCAAGAACTTGGTTTGTAAGCTCAATATTGGTGACAAGTCTAGGTTAGAGATTATTAAGTAATTTATTTGTATATAAGTAACCTAAGGGAGCGGAGCGCAGTGAAGCAACTGTGGTCTCTTATTCACGAAAAATATACTTAATAAGCTCTAACCGACTTAGTGTTAGCCCCTTCCAAATTGCATCAGCTTTAAAATTAAGCTGTGCCCCTGTCAAAAAAACATGTCAATCACTGCAAGATCTTGTGACGTCATTTAAATCAGCGTTGGCTAAGGAATTGTGCCTTTGCATATGCGAACAGTACGCGTGGCTATTGATAAACAATTATATCGTATAAAAAGTCCAAATTTATTATTGTGCATGAAATTGTTCCACTTTCGTGAAACTCGCGCTGTTAATTTCAGTACACATACCCATAAAACCAGGACAATATTTCGTTAATATCCTTTAACCAAACAATCTTTTGTTTGCATGAATATCCCGAGGAGCTGAGTTATCAACAATTTTTCAAATGTTTAACTGTTGAATTATCATTGATTTTCTCAAACTATGTAAGGAATATATAACAGCTTTTATCATTTATATTCAACTGTCTATTCTCGCTATTGCACGTAAAACATTACTCATACATTCGTTCCGACAATAGCGGGCGCTCCCGATTCGCAGGATTTCCAGTTAACATTTGTCATCTATACCTGCTAATCAAGGTGTAACAAGAACGCCTATTTGGTGATAACACGTTTCCATGCCAATAGCGAAAACAATACGTCAATCGGAACTCCCCGGCCATTTTCCATCGAAAACAACGTTACACCCTTGTAAACTGTCATTGTTTGTACACCCCAAGACCTAACACTTTAATATATATCCAACTGTTTGGAGACCGGGCTCAATTTGACATGTACCATATACTAATGGTTTTACTCCTATAGTGGTTGCTACATGACTATAGATTACTGATGTTTACCGAGAATCAGGGAATCATGCCATATGGGGATTTGCTCCTCTTTTCCTCTTCTCCGTAGAATTTACAACATTCGGACCACCTCGGCTAATTTCCATCGAAAACATCCTCGGATGATTACTACAATTGATTAATACTATTATTTAAGGAACAACTTCTACTCATAAACTGGCATACACGAAAAACACGGTATTTCTACCTTATACGGCGATAGTAAAGCACAGTAAATCTTTAAGCATTCACCAATCATATAATATGTTTGCGCTTTCAACTTATAAATACACGGTTAATCAGTAATTATTTTTTTTTAATAAATGCATTTTTAGTAAGAAGTTAACGTTTATCACTCAAAATTGATGATAGTTATACATGTGTATGTATTGATTTTGAGTTAGAGTGCCACTTTAAAACATCTCGTATCTAACTCGTACCAACTTGGTTGACAGTTATAATTGGCAAAATGAATATATTTGTTTTTCATAAAGAAGTATATCGCTTTAAAAGTCCAAAATTATGGCCCATGAAATTTCAGTACGCTAAGCCATGCAATCAAGACTATGTTTCGCCTATATCGTTTGACCAAGAAATGTTAGTTTGGTTTATGTTTTTTTTTTTCAATTATTCATGCTCTTAACGAAATAAGTGAGGAAGTCATTGATTGAAATAGTAATTAATTTGTTTTCACATATGTTTGGTAAAATGTGCTCAATTTATATGGAAATATCTTCTTTTGCGTTGACCCGTAATATATTACTTCTATATTTGTTTCGACAATAATGGCTGTTCCCAACAGGCGAATATTCTAGTTAACATTTGACGTATGTACACCTAGTTGTTAATCAGTGTGCACCGGTTCCAATAGGCGAATATTCTTGTCAACATTTGACGAATGTATAGTGCAAATCAATATGTAAGCCAGTTTGATTGTTTGACAAAAGTCGCTTTAAAAGTACATTCTTTCTTAAAAAGTACTTTAACTATTAAGCTTTACATTCGAGTTAAATGATTCAAAATCTTGTGTAAACGTTGCATTGACCCAGAAATTAGCGGAGCTCCTCGGACATTTTTTATCGAAAACAACCTCGGATGTATTTGAACGGTTTACATACCCAGAAAATGGTGTGTTACAATGAGCTCGCGTAGTTATTTAATTCAACAGTCAATCTTAACGACTTAACTCTTGTGAATCTTTATTATGTTTGCAATAATACACTTCACTGGGCAATCAATTAAACTTATATCAATACATACAAGCTAAAACTTTAAATTTAATTAATGATATAATTAAAAAGTTTACGGACTACTTCTACAAATGTTCCGGCAAACATCCTTGTTTTCGAAAAAAAATGACCGAGGAGTTTGCAAATGGAATTTTTTTTCTTTATTATTTTCGCCTGAGAACGGTTTAACTCTAATTACATTTGACATACGAATATGCTTACGTTTTGCTCGCGATAGCAAAGCTGTCTGTAAAACTAGTTTGATTGTGTACATGTATTTAAGTACAGAATTTCAGCAACAATTGCACTTGGCTTAATAAAACACCGCTGCCACCATTAAAGTATTCCCTATTATTAATACAGACATAGCTTACCATTTAGTATTAGGAATGAACACAGGAGGACTTTTACTTAGCAGTTCACAAGAAGGTCTTTCTTCTTCAACAGCTGGTCTCGAACTCCCCGAGATCTGCGCGCACCAGTGACGTCAGCACTTCATGAGTAAACAGGTCAAAGAGTGCACTCGCACTACATTATTATATTATGATAATTCTTAACATACTTTTGACTCAAACATTTTATTGATACAGGGATTCAATAACGATAACGAGCCAATGAACGTGTTTGGGGTTCTGCTGAAAGGAAATGACGTAGCGAGGTCATTGAAGGTGCGTCACTTCCGTAATGAAACGGAACTGCCCTGGATTGACTCAGATGGCGCTTTTTCCAACTTTTTCCAGGCGCCTCGGAGACTCAACGTCCCAGTTCAAGTAAAATTTGTAAGTATTTATTTAATAAACCAAACTCCACACAGAGGTATTTTCCTTGCCGAACAGTTATTAATGTCAATACGCAAACCACATGATGATAATCTAAATCACGTGACGTTATTAAAACAATGAACTTTCTTCTTTTTGAATTTTCTATTTTGACAATAAAACAAGGCTATTTGCTAAAATATGGCATGAGTATGTGTATTTCAAAAAGAGAAAAACACGCTGAAATCATTATATGTGCGAGCGTGATGGTAGAGATCGTTTCTGCTAGTCAAGGGAGATCACTGCGTGGTGCTAAATAAGTTAGTTCTTGACTCCGGTCACTTAATCACGTGACCTTGTATGAAACTCCGACACCAAAGATGGCGGCCGCGCTGAATTTGAAAGATTAACGAGAAGATTTTGGGAATACTGCTTAGCTTTCGAGGTTTTGAATTTGACCTATTTTGGGAGAAAGATTGATAAAAAATAAAATTAAAAGGGCCATTATTCTGTCAAAAATTGATGTATTTTTAAAATTATATATCACTTGACTATACGACATGAAATTATGTTTTACGTTGTTATTGAGGTAAGCATAATGTTACATGAGGTAAGCATAATGCTACATGAGGTAAGCATAATCCCTATGTATGCATGTACTTATACAATAACTACGGATTTGATGCCAAATATTTAACATTAGTATATGGTATTGCCCGGTGAAAAATAAGTACAGGAAACATGCATGGTCACTGTACTTTAAGTATATGATGAAATATTAATATAATATATACCTCGTTTGCAGAATGATACACTGGCCGTGGAATGTACCTACGACACGAGTGATAGGGTTGGACCCACGCGGGTAGGTTGTCTGTATAGACTGCTTCTTGATAATGATAAAGCATGTGTATTTAATGTCTCAACGCTGAACAATGGACTAAACGCCAAATGAATTACTGCAACATGTCGAGTTCTATTGGCAAGGTTTTTCAGTTATCCATTGGACAATGCAACCATGTGCTTTTATTTGTCTAAAAGATATAATCATGTAATTGGTCCACTAATTGTTTGATTGACAACTGGCGACTGGTCAATTAGCATACGCTATTTTTAGCGACGAATTATACACATGTACAGTTTATAAGCTGCAGTCATGTTAATAAGAACAATTTACCACACACACACACACACACATTCACTTTTTATTTTGTCACGGTAACATATCGTTACAACAGACATGTAATAACATATACAGGCAATTGGGTAAACAACATGACGGAAAATAACAATTGAGGCAATTTTACCACCGGGTACAGTGACAAATCGCTAACAGGCATGATTAAGGAAATCAATATAATACAAAGTTGTACAGCTTAAAATTTGGCATGTATACTAACAGATCTGTTGTAAAAACAAGTCCCTTAAACTCGGGATATTTTATGAATGGAAATTCGCCTCGTTTCGTTGGCTAACGGTACAAAAAGCACGTGCAGAAAATTATGAATGGTGTAAGTGGTCTTGGACTACAAATTTAATATGAGATTATTTAGATTTAACTAGTTATGAATAATGGACTTAGTAGAGATAATGATCGCTGCGTGATTAGGAATATAAGCCTGGAGGTAAGAAGAAGTAGAGTAATCAATAATTGTTAAAATTTCACGTGATTCATCAGATACCATACATGTAACCTACAAAACTACAACAGGGCTCCAAATTGTGGCGCCAGCCCCTTGATCCGCCTTGATCTGGTAATGATATTTCATTGCGATGCTGCATATGTTAGAATATGTTGGCGCACAATATCAGTGTGTGTATACCACGTGATAAATTACGTCATTTATGCTACGTCGGAAGGCAATATTTTGCTTAAAATAAAGACTTAAATCAAAGATAACTTTTCGCTTACTTCACCATTTTAAATGAAACAAAGGCCAGTCTATGCAGCTTAAAGAGCCCCACCTTTGTTTTATAACCGGAGTTTGATAAGGTGATTAGTTTCATCAAACACTTCGACAAACCTGTTTCCCAAACAATGTTTTGACAGTGCTCCGTCAGACGGCCGTATCGTGAAAAGGTTTGTCGAAGTGTTATAAGAAACTAAACTCTCAATCAAAATTTGGTAAAAGACCGAAGGTGGGGCTCCGTAAGTTGCATAGACGGCGCTATGTGTCATTTAAAATAGTAAATAAAATAAAATATCACTGTTTAAAGTCTTCAATCGAAGCAAATTTTTGCCTTCCGACGTAGCATTTATGACGCAATTTATCACGTGGTATACACACACTGAATATGGGTTGATGCAAAAAAATGTTGTTGTTTTATTTGATAGCTTCGTGAAGTAACAAATATCGCTAATATCTTTTTATCTGTACACCAATCGTATGGTGTTTTTTTTTCGTGATCATTTAAATACGCAATGGTGCATTTTAGGCGTATTTTATTGCTTTTTTAAATAAAAAGTAAACCTAAACGATTAATGGGGAGAGCCTGGATCCGCTAGTGAAATAGTAAATATTTGAAAGAACAGAATTATTTCCATTTATCAAATTTAGTACTGTGATTTATTCTTGTGAACTGTTGCTGAGTTTTCCAAATATTTCGAGCATTACTTTTCTGCTTGTAAATTCAATTTGCAACTTAAGTCCGTCTTATGGTCATTCATACTTGACGTGATATACTGTATAGGTCCGTTATCTATATGCACTCCGATTAGTTACACCAATCTTGAATCAAATTATAATCAATATTGCATTCTACATAAAAAGCGCTTTGAGTGTTCTAGAGGGATTTTAATATATGAATACATATTATCCAGGGCGGGTTATTATTTATATAAATACAAGTTTCAAATTCTATTTTCAAGTTTATTTATAATAAACCAAAAGGTCGTAGACCCATGAGGCATAAAGTGCACAATGGTGATAAATACAAATAATATGTACTTGTGCGGTAACATATTAACTAATACATTTTATGACAATGCCTCTTATTCTAGACTGTTACAAAATGTCTATTTGACATAATGTGAAAGACTTTGTAAACAAATACACTTAAATTCTTTAATGTTCCTTCATTTTTAGTGTTAATTATCTGTATAAATTTGTGCATACTAGGATGTGGTAAATAATAGGATGACAATAAAGAGTTTCGAATATCATTATACAATGGACATTCAATAACAAAATGGTATTCGTCTTCTAAAATATAAGAATCGATACATTTTCTCTCATGTACGGGTATTGATACAGGTCTAGCCCATCTTCCAGTCTCTATACATAAATATACCTACCTGTGTTCCAGGGCGGATTTTCCCGCGTCCAAGAGCTGTGCCGTGCCACCTTGATCTACTACCCGGTCAAGCAGTTTGATATGTGCCTCAGTTGGTCCAGCTTCGATAAGCTTCAGAATGAAAAAGGAAATATAGTAAGGCTAGCCCTTAGATGGCAGAAGATATAAAAGAAAAGATAATATTTAGGCTACAAACGTTACGATCCTAACTCAACGTTGTGTAATTATTGTATTGTTTACAAGAACGTTCATAACAATAACGACTGACGTTGCGAGACTTACTTGAACAAGTACCAGTGTAAAATACTTAAGAAGCTTTAAACTTAAATTAAAAAAACATAAACTTAAGGTTTAAAACGTACGTTGCCTACATGAGCATAGCATTTTGCGTAAATTCTACAGCAACTGTTTTATGCCTTTCCTTAACAGGTGCCAGAAAAGGATGCCATGGGCTACCTACAGAACGCGACGGCGTGGGATGCCGATCTGAGAAGGAGGTTTAAGGCTGCCCTCACCATGTCCGACGAGCGGTCCGTTTGCTCTTCTATATCACGACAACCAGCGGTAGGTTGAAAGACATGTCATTTAACAAGATATACAGTTACTGTTAGTGGTTGCCAATGTAAGTGCTCAAATAAATATGTTAACTTTCACGAGATAATAAAGAGTTAGGCACATTTTCGAAAGAAATTTGAAAAGGACTGTCGACAATATAAAAAGGTTTGTGTGCCAAAATGCTCTAGACTACCTAATCAACAATGACTTTTATTTCTTGGTGATATCCTTTCAAATATAAAACTTTTCGATAAACTGGTGAAAAATAGTGAATTTAATTATCTCCCTGGTTAAAAAAAAGCAAATATCAATCTTCGGTCCAGCCAATCCCAGGTAAAATCCCCGCCCTGCGGTGACAAACTGCTGGTAAAATCCCCGCCAAATGCCCCCGCACCCTCGGGGACCCACTAGGTAAGGCCCATACCCCGCTATTTTCGGCGCGAAAACAAAACCATCGCATTCAATCGGCACCACCAGGAAGGTAAGGTAAAAAACACGGTTCATTTTCCCCGGGGGCCGTGGTTACAACTGACTGTTGCATAAATGTAGGGCAACCACCTAAATATATTATGTTGCCATAACCCTCGCCGTGACCACGACTAGCGTAGCATGCCATTTTTTCCTCCACTGGCAAAGTCGACTCATTTATATTGCATTTGAAAATAGGTCATGCACTGCTTTCAGTAAAAAAATCTTTTATGTCGAGAACATCTGCTTATTTTCAATTTAAATTAACCACAATTCATTTTTAAAGGATATGGATATCAACTTCTGGTCGTATGATGCTATTAATATTCTCCGTTACAAAACCTTTTTTCAAAGACACCATTAATATGTGTACGCATCATCCTCTTTGATTGAAGGTTATGACCTTTGGAAAGTGATATACGTTCTCAATTGATAATCTTTCTTACGCAGCTTTCACTATGAGCTAGGTCAGCGATAATCAGTTAGGCAATTTCGATAAATTTTCCATTGTGCAATCGAATTCAAAATAGCATAACACTGTTTAAACGTTACTATTAGTGGTATTAAACTTTATAATATATGATGTTTACATATGTTATAAACTGAACAAACATGAATTCAAAATGTTATACTGTGCTAGATATGTGTGCCTCGTTTTGTTGAGTACGCATGTAACTTCGGTAAATCTCGTTGCCTATTTTGTTTTATGACGATGTTCTATTCTGTTCTGTTCAAATCAAAACTGTTCCATCCCTAGCCGAAACTATCACCTGTGGTCCATGTAGTTTCTTATGTACATGATTAATAACAACTGTATGTATGGCATATTTTATATGCCATACCGACACCTCTACGAAAGGAGTTCGGAATGGCCGGATAATTGAGGTGTCCGTTCAAATCAGGTGATTATAAAATGTATTCGTATGTCTATTTCAGTACGCCATAGACAGGTTCGAGATTCCTGTAATAAAGACACCCCATGCTCCTACGGAGAAGTGCCAGAAATTCAAACTGAACAGCTTCAACTGAGGCCCTGCAATGTCTACCGGAATTTTTTTTATATATATGTATATGTATATATATATATATATATATATTGTGTGTGTGCTTACATTTTACATTAGTTTCAGTTGTTTGATAATGACCTCTGACTAAGAACAATTATTTCAGATATTAACATGTCGTTTTTACCATTGATATATTTGGCTTTCTGCCTATTCATGTTATTGTTTTTGATTCTATAAATAGTAACAGATCGCTGCTAAGCCATAAGCCGTGTGCAAAAAAACAAAACATTTTGGTTAATTAAAAGTAGACCTCGGTAATTAAAAATTATAAAGTAATTTCTCTTACTTATAATTTAATAATATGCCATACTAGAAAGATCTGAAAATTCATACTTTGAATATATAAAACAAGTTTCTAAAATACATTTTTGTTTATATTGTTTAACGAATTAAAATAAGAACATTTTTATCTGATATATTGCAGAAAGCGTCGTTATATTTTTATAAAAAACATCGGTTACAAAATACATATATGAATTTCAATAGCTTTATTATCGAACATTCTCAAAATCGGTCCGCAAATAAAAAAATCAATAAAACGATTGTTAAAATCTACTGCTATTTATACGCGAAGCACGTCTGCATATTGTTAAAACAGTCGTTCTATCGTCTCACTACTTTTGTTGATAACACATCAGTGTGTGTATACCATGTGATGAATTGCGTCATAAATGCTTCGTCGGACGGCAATATTTTTCAACCAATGAAGACATTAAACAAAGATTACTTCACTATTTCTTCACCATTTTCAATGAAACATTGCGCAGTCTATGCCGCTTACGGAGCCGCGCCTTCGTACGTTTACAAGAGGTCGATTGAGAGTTTAGTTTCTTAAAACACTTCGACAAACCTTTTCACAATACAGCCGTCTGACGGAGCATTGTCAAAACATTATTTTGGAAACAGGTTTGTTGAAGCGTTTCGTAATCACCTAATCAAACTTCGGTAATAAAACGAAGTCTGGGCATAGACTGCCCTTTGTTTTATTTAAAATTATGTCGTAAAAAGTATCTTTGATTTAAGTCATTATTTAACGCAGAATGTTGCCTTCCGATGTAGCATATATGACGTAATTTATCACTAGTTATACATACACTGAACATGGAAGCTTGTTTAAAGCAATGAATACACCTATCAATGATTTGCCCGACCGGGGAGGACGGCGTGCAAATAGATGACTTAACATTTAGGGTGCTTCCCGAAATTAGGAATTTTGACAGGCCCGGCGAGACCGCCAACCGAGGAATAAATAGACTTGGTCGGATACGTCTTTCAAAGAATTATCGATGCCTTAAACATTTCCGACTCAAGCGATTTTGCCAAAAAAATCCTCTTGGGTGATTTTTTAAGACAACAAAATATACAGTTTTTCTAAATCCTCCGTTGCACCACCCACCTCCCCGTCCCCCCACGGTGGGGAAAAATTATGATAGGTGCATAATTGATTGCGTTTTCGGTCAATGGTTTGTGAATATAAACGACCGAGCATTGTACTTGAACGATAAATAATATATCTTATTTATATATGATGACATTGGTAGCTCTTTGACATTCAAGCAAAGACATTGTGCATGCTATCCTTTATTGTAGTAAAATGAGAAACTTGACTTTATACTTGTTTTGTTTTTTGTCCTTTTGTTCTGCCTACATCTGTAATTTCCTCTTATCAAATAGCGGCAATAAATATTGATTTTTTTTAATTAAAATGTATTTTGCTTTACTTCTGTCTGCAATTCAACTAGAACCAGTAATGAAAGTTGATACCAAAATAATGAAAATTAAAATTAAATACACCTGTTTCTGTCTGTGATTTTCAGACATAATTGTTGTCTAAAATTACGACTTAAGAAGCCTGTACCTGCAATAATTGCTGAAAGATTCCTTATTTGTCCACACCTCATATTAAATACTTGAAGCATGGCAAGTTCGTCGTATAGCTGTATATATATATACTGATTGATGACAGTGACCTGAGAAAATGAAATAGATCTGAAAATCAATCGAAAGGAAAGTATGCCTACAACATTCTCTGATTGGAACATTTCATTTAATGTACTCCGTATGATGAAATAGCGAAAAAAGAAAAAAGAAAATTGAATTGTCGAAAACTGACATAATCTTGGTATCGATATGTACAATGCATTGAAACTTACTAACTGAAGTACGACATAGTTTACAATTAATTTATTTTTCGCAGTGTTTTCGTATTTTTCCATAAAAAAAGATTACTGGGTATGTCTATCTAGTAGAATTCATTACTTATGCGTGATTGGCTAGTCGATGTTATCACGTAATATTACCAAGTTGTAGGTGTATATCTTAATTAAATCACCCGTTAAGCATAAGCCTTCGTAGCTCAGTTGAAACAACGCTGGACTGCAATTTTGGCGACACCGGTTCGAACCCGGTTTTTGTCACATTTTTTTTTTATTTTGGTATTATGTTTTACAATTATGATATCAACGAGTAAAACATTTTATTAAATAATAATCCTTAGATTCGTTACAGAAAAAAACTTTTTTTGGTGCCAATCTGGTGTACAGTCCCTTTAAAGGGGTTAGACACCAGATGGTCGACAAATCGACAACTTCAGTGTTTCCTCAAAACAAGAGTTATCAATGTCAGCTAGTAGGAGGCCGTTAATTAGTAACATCACTTTACGTGGTTAAAATAATTAACGCAACAATCATGCTGCTGTCTCATCTGTGTTTCCCCGTTTAAAAGGCGATGTGATACATCTGTAAGAATAATTCAGTGCGTTTTACACAACAATGTCAGCTTTATGTAAGTTTTTGACAATTTTCTTTTTTCTCTTACAATTGTCTCTAATTGCTCAAATGACCCCTTTAATACGTGAAACACTGCCAACGCCCCTCTCGCCCACCAAGAGCAACGACTGAAGCATTAAGTTTCAAAAGTGATAAAGACATTGTTATAGGGCATTGCAATGTGTGTAAACTACAGCCGCCATCCAAGGGGAAGGGCGCACACGGCAGCAATCGGAACTCCTCGGCTAGTATCAAGATACGGCCTCGGATATAATACGGGTCGTAAGAAAATAGTCCATCATGGCCCACCAAGAAGATGTTCAAACAACCAAGAGATATGTTAGTCCAAAGACAGAATGAGGAGCGAACTTTTACCACTTATTTGTGTGTAAGTGTTATTTTTATACTTATTGTATTTTAATAAAATATAAAAATAGTTTTAAAAGAGCCCTAATGAGAAACTAATTGGAAATGTCATTAATTCTTAGTGGGTGGGGTAAAGTCTTCTTTCATTTGACAGATTCTAATATAGTAAATAACAATTTTGAAGCTCCAGTGATCAGTGGCAAAAATTAAGAAAACAAATACTCTATTTGATTTTTTTCTAAATAACAAATAAGTCTGAATCTGACTTTACTTAGATCGATAATAGGTTAGACTTTCTTTCTCAGTGTATTTATCTCATACATTTCATACCATTAACTTTAATTTTTTATAATTAAAATTTACATTCTTTTAACCAAGGATGTATGGTTTATATGTCCGTGAGTGTTGGTATCGAACAATTTAATGGCAGATGACGTAATGATTGTACTATTTTCGAATTTCGGACAATAATTTAACAGTCAAGTATCCTATTGGTTTAAGCCCAAAAGTACCTGCATGTTTGTACAATTAACCTGGGACCAATAATACGTAATCTTACTCCCAGAATCCCAACAAGAATTGACAGTATTAAAATATCAACATTGTAGATGAATTTAAACATGATAACAATTTCATTTCATAGTTTTTAATTTACCAGTAGTCCAGAGCTAAAAGCTGCTCTCTCACAGATTGACAGTTCTTCTTGGTCATTCTTCAAAAGCCCAAAGGAGTAATTAAATTAAATTTACACATATAATTAATTATATGGCTTAAAACAATAGCAAAAAAATATTTTCCAAACCATTGAAATCTGTTCTATTATGTGTGATCTTATATGACTAGTTGGAGGAATTTTTACCAAATTTTCAAACTTGTATATGAAAGACTGTGATCTGATATTATGTCAGCAGTCTAATATCACTGGTTTCCATACATTTGCACAATAATTGCCAATTGGCTCGTTTAAAGATAAAAATAAAAAAAGGTGTCAGAACAGTAAAACTGTGAGGATGCAGCTTTAAATTGGTGTTGCACTAAATGTCTTGTGAATACTTTTCTGTTGTTGTACAGGCTTTTAAAATAATTGATCTGAAAATATAATTCCTATTATTGTTGTATTTTCTGTTTTCTATTTCAGGCACTGGAATCCGAATGTAATTAAAAATGCCATTGTATGAGGATTGACCTGCAATCCGTGGAAATCATCTAACACAACTGCAACGCCTACCTTGGAAAAATGAGTGCAAAATGGAAACAAAGCGTTCAGTGGAACATCTTGTCATCTCAAATATTTGATGACTTACATACTGATGTGAAGTTGAAGATAAAAGTCATCTGTTGGTCCGTGATTATTAAATAAATCCGAACATATATTTTAAAAGGGTAACATGGTAAAGGATTTATCTACGCTTAAAGTGGTTTTCCTATATTATGGAGGGAAGATAACTACAAAAACAGAAACAGATGGCATCGGCAGACCAAATAAAGGAGAACTATTTTGTTCAGTTCAATTTTTAAGACTTCAGAAAATCCGTTAATAGGGCACATCCTTGCAAATGCCATATTGTAAACTGGGCTCTTTAAAATGTGAAAAGGTGAAAGTGGTCTAGAGGATAAGTCTCAAATTCAAGGTTGTGAGTTCAAGACCTCCAAGATACTTTCTCTTGACCGCAGGAAAAGGATGTCCATACTTGTTTCTACTTAGGGAACAGACTTAAGAGTGATTTGTAAGCTTCCAGCTTGCATAGCAATCTGATAAGGCATAAAATAAGATACTAGCTGACTTGCAAACAGTTTTTCCTTTTGTGTTGATTTATTTTTCAGTCTGTTGGAATGTTTATTGAAGGAGATGCGCATTGCTTACTGCAACCAATATTTATTTTCTTTATTAAGTTAAATTTAACGAACACATAACATGACTTGTGATTTTACAGATGCATGTTTATTTCGTTGATTGTATGAGTTTTTTTTCTCAAATGATGTTATAAAAGTTATTCTGAATGACTGTCCTTTTTTGTTTGAAGAAAATGTGTTGAGGTTTTGGCATAGCATAGTGTCATCATCATCATCATCATTGTTGTGTACAAATAAAACATTCAAAACAATGTAATAAAAACCAAACTGTCAAGCCAAGTACTCAAAGAGGCACAAGGATATTGCTAAAGAGACCGGTAATACATTTAGAAAAATAAAATTCAAAGAAAGATCTATAATTCTGACACATGGTAATGCTTTAAATAGTCCTCTCATTGTGTGTGTATGGTTAAAGTGGAGACATACAGTATTTTGTATAATGAAGACTTAAATTTGTATGGCAACTTAAAGCCATATATGGGGATTAAACGCCAGAAATATTGTGAAGTCTCTCAAAAGACTCAATGCACTTAAAAGGGCTTGGCACAGAAATGAACGTAAAAATGGGAGCAAAACCGAATTTATCATTAATTTTACATTGGATTGCATACAGATGGCTCTGTTATTACTTGACTAATAATAAAAATAAAATTAAGAGACATGTTGATCCAAACTGTAATTATTCTTGTTTGCATTTTATGGAGTTGGACATAAAAGAGTCATTTGGTGAAGAGTGATCTAAAGGCTAATTATTCAAAATAGATTAAGTATTATTGAAAAAAGTCTGGTATACATTGCTGAAAAGCTTAGTAACCTGGCTAAATATTTGTTTAAGGCTTTTATTTACAAAAAAATAAATCAGTTGAGTATCTTATCAGTTACTCTTTTGGTGTTGTTGTTTTTAATAAAAAATGACAATTTACTCAAAGATATTGAGACTAATAATTATAGATTTAGACAAATATAATGTGTAAGGAAACTTCTAATGAGTGGTTTTTATCCACAGCCTAGGAGGTAAAGTGAAGTATGATCTGCCTTGAACAAATACAATTTTAAGAAAAGTTCTGTCAACTTAGTGCACCAGTCAATTGTACCCCCCCCCCCCCACACACACACACCCCAGGTCCGGGGGAATACTGGGGCTAACCCGGGGAAATGGGCCGTGTTTTTACCTATCAGGTGGCCCTGCAGTGCTGGGTGAATGCGGTGGTTTTATCTTCGCTTAAAATATAGCCCCCGCATTCAATGGACCTTACCTAGAGTCCCTGGGGTGTGGGGGCATTTGGCAGGGATTTTGCCATTGGATCGTCCGCGCAGGGTGGGGATTTTAGCCGGGGTTGGCTGTACTGAAAGTCAAAGTCTCCACTTTTCCCCAGACCTGGGGGTGGGGGCGTGGTTACAATTGTCTGGTGCATATCCACATGAACGTTGTACTGGTACTCTAACAATTGAGATTACTGCGTGGATAGTCACCGCTCCACCCCAACCCCACAGAACTGTTTACACAAAAAAAAATCTGCAGCCCAAACCCAACAATGCTGAAGTAAAGGCATGCATAAATTTCAGCTGGTAAAGCTGACTGGGTGCCAAGCTCACACCCATCCTACCACAACCCACAAAACTCTGCACAAGGCAATCAATGATTTTACAGAATAGTAATGTTGTTTTAATGGCAAGGCATGGTGTGAAAAATAACACGGCAACGTATGACTTAAAACTTATATTTCATAGGGTATTCCTATAACTGTTGAGAAAATGTTGACATTTAGTCCATGCATGCATTTAATCCGATGTAATGATTCATGCATGCCATTAACCGTACGATCATTTCAATGACTGTCAAGTACATTTTCTGTGTGCTCACGATTTTTTCTAGAGGAAATAGAGTGCTTCAACTATAAGGAAACATCTAAATATTCATAAAACGAACATTCTTTGAGGTTACAATAAATATTTTCTCTTAAACAAGCACATTCAATTTAACACAATCCATTTCCTTGTTGTTACAATGGGCCTTCTTTACGCGGATTGAAAACGGTGTTAATCGCCAGCAGCCGCATCGCACTTTCGTATATCCTTACTACTATTTACGAGGTCTATCTCGAAGGTTGCCGGAGATGGCCGAGTTGTTACGATTGACACGGCAGGCGCCCCCTAAAATCGTCAGTCTACTTTTTATTTCAATATATGAGAAAAGAAGTAATAAAATACGTCCGAAATGCACCATTTTTGACTTAAAATTATTAAAGGGGAGTACCCCCCCCCCCCCTCCCCCAACACTTTAAACCTCAAGTTCGGTTCTGAGGGAAATGCGCAAGTCAAAAGGTTATGCCCCAAGGTAACGCCCCCTTTAACATCGAATCCTGGAACCCCTGACTCTATATACTAAACTGTTTTTAATATTCCGCATTATAAAGCCAGTTTATCACGTATCGTGCGATCGCTTATCTCGAATTAATAATATATCAGTCTATTCATACTAGTACCATCGTCGGCAACCACGGTACTTTTTTCCGTTACACTTCATGACAATTGATTGACAAACCCTTGTTTTAATGAATATGCATGAGGCGGGAGAGACAACTCTTCTTCCAATTAATTCGCATGTTACACTTAAATATTATTAAATATCGTTAAAGTGTCAGTAGCCTCCGTGGCCGTGTGGTAATGACTACTGCCAAATAGTATTGTACTGAGAATATATTTCAACCGGAAAGCATCCGATACCTTGCGGAACCAATACAACTTCCCCATTAATTATTCATGATTACGAGATTTTCCTAGCCAAATAGCCCACGGTAAACAATAAAGCATAGCGTAGTGTGTATTGGGGGTATCTGACGATCTACTAGTATCTATTTTGACAAAAGCTCCACATGTCAGTTCAGGCAAAGTGTACATGTTTTTGCAAGTAAAACTTCCATTTCAAATTGTGACATTCCCAAAATAATAAATTGAGCTGCTTAGTCTGACGATATTCTGTAGATAATGAATTCAATATCTAACAGTATGCATTTTAGTTAACTTTGCAACACTGAATTGTTACATGCAAATTCAGTTCTCTTTCTCAACATCAAAATACTTCAGAACCGACGATTCTGGTTTAATAAATGTTTGGAAGCAAACGAGGGGTTATTTATTTTACTTCATAACTGTTCAAAGAATTTATTTCTTATTAACATTAAACTAACTTCAAACTTTCTGGAACATTTATGCCAAGTTTCATCAAATATGGCTGTAGTGTAAACATTTAAAACAGCCATGTCGGGGATATCCGAAGCACGACGTCTAGTTTTAATGTTTAAGACAATGTACAATGGATATGCACGACATGGCTGTTTTAAATGTTTACTCGTCATATTTATATACAGGAATATATGAACATTGTTGCATTTAATATGCTTTGTTTAGCAGAACATATTCATTAGCTTGTACAGTACTTTTGCATTACCATTCATTATGGCGAAAAATAAAAAATAAATGTGATTAAAACAGATTTCAATACTGATAATATATTTTCTTTGTTTAAGATTTTGCATTAAAAACTAAAACAATAATTTTTCAATTATTTTATTTGTAATTTTCTACAAAAAAACACTCAATACAAAGCAAAAATGAAAATTAAGGTATTCGACCCACAAATATGTGAATTAAGGTATTCGATCGACATATATGAAAATTAAGGTATTCGACCCACAAATATGTGAATTAAGGTATTGGACCCAAAAATATGAAAATTAAGGTATTCGACCCACAAAAATGTAAATTAAGATATTCGACCCACAAAAATGCTAATTAAGGTATTCGACCCACAAATATGTAAATTAAGGTATTCGACCCACATATATGTGTGTTAAGGTTTTCGACCCACAAATATGTAAATTAAGGTATTCGACCCACATATATGTAAATTAAGGTATTCTACCCACAAATATGTGTGTTAAGGTATTCGACCCACAAATATGTGTTTTAAGGTATTCGACCCACAAATATGTGTGTTAAGGTATTCGACCCACAAATATGTGAAACCCACAAATATGTGAATTAAGGTATTCGACCCACAAATATGTGAAACCCACAAATATGTGAATTAAGGTATTCGACCCACAAATATGTGAATTAAGGTATTCGACCCACAAATATGTGAATTTTGGATGCCTAGTGACCTCATTTTATTTTAGAATTAACTGAATAGGGTAGAACAAGTCAATAAAAATAATATCTAAATATTATACTAACAAACCAGATTTTTTAACCTTAAACAAGGAAAATGAGTAATTTCATATCCAATTTCAGTTAAAATAAAGAGCAAATATATAAATTGTAATAGTTGGGTTAACAGGCAACACAATTTAACATTACTGTAAATTGAGCTTTCACAGTACTAAGTCATTGTTAATCTAGATTTCAGAGAACTAGCTTATGTGTGGGTTGGACTCCTTAAAGATGCACTCTTACTCCCAAAATAAATGTAGCAAAATAAATATGATTGTTTTAATTTACCAAAATGGATTAATAAATAATGAAAACAATGGTTCTTATGAAGGTTAATATGTTTAATTTGAAAATAAGTTGCATAAAACATGGTAATGCTACTTTATGAGATGATCACTGTAAAAATATTAGAACTTCCAAGTCATTTAATATTTGTGCGTTTTCAGCTATTAAATACATAGACTCATAGTTATTATCTTGTTATCAGTAACTTATCTTTTCCATAAATGCGTTTTTAGTAAGTAGTTAAAAGTTTATCACTGAAAATTTATATTTGTTATACATGTGTTTGTATTGATTTTAAATACAAGTATCACTTTTAAAAGAACCAATGTAAAATATCCTAGACTGGATTTATGAGAAAATTACAAAATCCAAAGCAAATTACTGTCTGTAATAAGAGCACGGCAATAACATGTAATATGTTAAATGTTTTACCTTAATTGCCAAAGTTAAGATGCACTCTTAATCCCACATAAATTTTACCACGATTAATACAATTGTTTAAATATACCATGACGGATGAATAAATGTTGAAAAAAATGTCTTTTTATCAAGGACACCAGGTTTAATTTGACAGAAAAATTCAGAAACCAAGGTATTTCTGCCTTATAAGATGAAAGTGGATCACAGAAAATCTTTTAGCAAACACCAATCATTTAATATGTGTGCATTTTCAGCAATTAAATATATTGGCACATGTTGTTATCAGTAATTATTGTAATAAGTATTGCATGCTACTAGATATGGTGCCAAGTCTATTGCAATACCTTGCTGTTTTTTTTCTAGAAAAAAAAAATAACTTAGCTAAAAGGTACAAATATCAATACCAATCTTCCATCACCATGATTAAAACAGCATTTTCACCCTTGGACACCTTATATAGTTATCTTGTGCTTGAAATGAATTATAAAATATGTGGAAATTACTTAAAGATGCACTATTACTCCCTCAGAGGATTTACCACAATTAATACAATTGTTTAAATACCAGAAAGAATGAATAGATGTCGAAAACAATGGTTCTTATGAAGGATTCCGAGTTTAATTTGAAAGAAATGTGCAGAAAACATGGTATTTCCACCTTAAGGGAGGATGGTAGATCATGGTAAATCGTTTAGCATTCACCAATTATTTAATATTTTTGCGTTTTCAGCTATCAAAAACACGGTTATAATCTTGTATTCAGTAATTAATATTTTCCATGAATGCATTATTTAGTAAGTAGTTAAAGACTTACGACAAAAAAAAAAAGGTTTGTTTTATATATGTATGAATTGATTTTGAATAAGAGTGTCACTGTAATAACCCTAACCAATGTCGCTAGTTTTCCTAACAGAATGTAACACTACATAAAACAAAAACGCCCCCCCCCCCCCCCCCGAGCGCCATGTTGTCAGGATTATATGGACATTTGAATGAAATATGCATGGACCGAAAGCTGACAGCTGATTTGTTGCCGTTAAGGCAGTTTTAAGATTATGACCATTAAAGTGTGAGGATAGAGTGTGTTATGACCATGACCTTTTACCCTATGAACTCAAAATCCAGAGTCATCAGCTGGTCACCAGAAACCTAAATGTCAAGTTCGAGGGCCATGGGTGCAGGCATTGTCAAGTTATCACACAGACAAGTTTTTTTTCGTTCAAGGTCACTGTGACCTTGACCTTTGACCCAATGACCCCTTAAATCATAAGGGGTCACCAACAAGTCAGATGCAACTCCAAGTCAAGTTTGAAGGCCGTGGGTTCAGGCATTGTTGAGTTATCACTCGGACAACCTTTTACCATTCAAGATCACTGTGACCTTGACCTTTGACTCTATGAATCCTAAAATCAATAAGGGTGATCTACTGGTCAGGCTTAACATCTATGTCAAGTTTAATGATCATAGGTTCAGGCATTGTTGAGATATCAGTGGGAGAAGATTTGTTATCTTTTTTGCGTTAAAGGTTACTGTGACATTGACCTTGGCCTGATGACCCCCAAAGTTGATAGGGGTCATCTACTGGGCAGGCCCAACCTTCATGTCAGGTCCAGGAATTGTCAAGTTCGCTTTCAAGGTCAATGTGACCTTGACCTTTGACCCCTAAAATCAATAGGGGTCATCTACTGGTCAGGCCCAACCTCCTAAGTCAAGTTTGTGGGCCATGGGTGCAGGCATTGTCGAGTTATCACTCAGATAACCTTTTACCATTCCAGGTCACTGTAACCTTGACCTTTAGCCCAATGACCCCCAACAACCATAGGGGTCATCTCCTAGTCAGGCCAATTCTCCAAGTCAAGTTTGAGGGCCATGGGTGCAGGCATTGTTGAGTTATCACTCGGACAACCTTTTACCATTCAAGGTGACTGTGACCTTGACCTTTGGCCAGATGACCCCCAAAAACAACAGGGGTCATGTACTGGTCAGGCCCAATTCCAAGTCAAGTTTGAAGGCCATGGGTGCAGGCATTGTCAAGTTATCACACGGAAAACCTTTAACCATTCAAGGTGACTGTGACCTTGACCTTTGGCCCGATGACCCCTAAAAACAATAGGGGCCTTCTACTGGTCAGGCCCAACCTCCAATTCAATTATGAGGGCCATGGGTGCAGGCATTGTCGAATTATCACTCGGACAACCTTTTACCATTCAAGGTCACTTTGACCTTGACCTTTGACCTGATGAGCCCAAAAAACAATAGGGGTCAGCTACTGGTCAGGCCCAACCTCCAAGTCAAGAATGAGGGCCATGGGTGCAGGCATTGTCGAGTTATCACTTGGATATCCTTTTACCATTCAAGGTCACTGTGACCTTGATCTTTGGCCTGATGACCCCCCAAAACAATAGGGGTCATCTAATGGTCAGGCCCATCTTCCATATCAAGTTTGATGACCATAGGTCTAGGCATTGTTGAGTTATCACTCGGACAAGCTTTAAAATTATTTTACCATTATAGGTCACTGTGACCTTGACCTTTGACCCGATGAGCCCTAAAATCAATAGGGGTCATCTACTGGTCAGGCCCAACCTTCATGTCAAGTTTGATGACCATACGTCTAGGAATTGTTGAGTTATCACTCGGACAAGCTTTGGTCTACCGACAGACCGACCGACCGACATGCCTGTGCAAAGCAATATACCCCTCTTCTTCGAAGGGGGGCATAATAACTCTAAACCTTACATACTCTAACTAATGTCACTCACTCTCATAAAGACCCTCTTATCACCGATCATATCTTAAAATCACATTTTTGAACAGATAAATCCAAGAAATCATATTTTTTATTAATTTCACAACAAATTATTTTATAGGTTAAGTAAAACACAGCTTATTTCCATGCATTTAATGATTTTTATGTCATCTTTAACACTAAAATTTGTGATCTTAAGATATTAAGTTGTACTCTCGATGATAAAACAGCCCCATAATTCTCAAATAATGATAAAAATAATTAGAAAAGATGTCCTAATGTCACACTTCATACAACTCAGGATGGTGACCATGGCTTGTGGAAGAAAGCCTCAGGTAGTGGCGTACAGTGAGTAGAGTCATAGTCTTCAAGGTGCTTCTTTGCCTATAAATACAAGATACAAGGTAAATCATAGTCTTTGAAATGCTTCATTGCTTTAAAATACAAGATATAGAGTAAATCATAGTTGTCAAGAAGCTAAATCTTTGCCTTAGAATACAAGGTACAGGGTAAATCATAAGTCTTCAACTTGCTTCTTTGACCTAAAATACAAGATACAGCGTTAATCATTGTCTTTAAGATGTTCTTTGCCTTAAAATACAAGACACATGGTTAATTAATGTTTTTGAGATGTTTCTTTGCCTTAAAATACAAGATACAAGGTTAATCATAGTCTGCAAGGCGCTTCTTTGCCTTAGAATAAATACAAGATACAGGGTAAACAATGGTCTTCAAGGTGCTTCTTTGTCTAAAAATACAAGATACAGAGTTAATCATAGTCTTCAAGTTGCTTCTTTGCCCAAAAATTAAAAAAAAAACAGTGTTAAACATAGTCTTTAATGTGCTCCATTCCCTTAAAAACACAAGATAGAGGTTTAATTTTAGTCTAAAAACTAGTACACAAGATGCTTTGTTGCCTAAAAATACAAGATACTGTGTTAATCATTTTACCAGAGTTATGGGCCTTGCCACATATTGTCAATGGTAACAGAAAAAAATATGCACCAAGTCTTGTGTGAATATCTTGAAAGGTATTTGAGTCATACATGTATTCCATAACAAACATTAAGGGCAATAAGAAAACACAAAATGCTTTAAATAAAACTATCAAAAATGCTGCATTTGTATGTTGTTGTTGTTGTTGTTTACAGCTCTTGAAAAGGGGGCATTACTTGATCATTATTAAAAACCCAGATTTTCTCATGAATCACACATACCTAGTTTCATTTGAATATCTTACAAGGTTTTCATTGAAATTATTGCACCATTTTTGAGTTATGAACAAGATTAAGGTTTTGACACAACGATTACATCCACACCATTGACAACACCATGGCTATGACAATACCGCAAACATTTTACATAAAAAATATATGAGGTAAATTTAAACAAACAAAATATACTACCAGAAAGATAGCCATGCTAATTTTTTGCTGTTCAGTAAAGCCTTCCCCGAAGTTCAAAGGGAATGTGGCTCCTTGGTTTTCTTCCATGTACGAGCGGATCATGGTTTCACACAGCTGGGTGTCTACATTGAATACCACGGAGTATAACTCAGCTGAAATAAATTTAAAGTTTGGCAAAGTTAAGACAAATTCATTTTTTTTTCAAATCTGATGCTCCAAATATTATTTAATATTTTTATTTTTATTATAAAAACAAGAATCCCTTTTCATTGCAACGACAGAAAGTACTAATGTTTTTATTAAACCATATTTTAATATATAAACATATTTTGAAACTAAGATGGTTAAAACAGAATTTAATATTTAATTATAAAACATGTTTTAATACTTTTTCTGGTGTTTCACAACAAAACAGCGAGTGTCAAACATTTTTTGGAAACAAAGAGTCCAAAACCTATATAAAAGCTTACTTCATTATCACTATGGAAAATTGCATATTTTCTAAGTCTGCTACACATTTCATACACCATTGAAGTGAGTGATGGAGTATTAATAATAATTTATCTATCATGAATTTCCTGTTACAATATCCAACCTGCGGGCACGTGCAATAGCAGGTTAAAACATTGCAGAGTGCCTGAGCATCAGATTTCTTTTCCAGAAAGGAAACTCGTAATAGTATGAATTGCTTGCATACCTGTATTTATGTCGGTACATTTGTGTAAATATTGACATAGAAAGGAAGATTTGAATCCATTTATCCATTTAACCTATTATTTAATGAATGTGACATTTTTTTATTGAGTCATAATGCATACTTAAGTTTTATTTTATACTTGAATTTCAACAGAAGACTTGTCACATGCATAACTGTTTCGAGTGTATTAATATGAACATTTGTGAATTTTTGAGTTTTCTGTAAAAACAATGAAAGTGTGTCATCACAAATTTAAGTGCTTTCTTGCACATATGATAAAAAATGTGTCTTTTAATGTCAATTCTTTTAAATATCAATCATTCAGTAGCTAAGTTCTGTTTAAAGAGAAAATTAAAAATGACTAAGAGCGAAAATATGGAAAAAAATAACATGTTTCAATTTTTTCAACAAAAACCTGAATTTGACTGCGGGGGTGGTTTTCCTCAAAGAGCTCTAGAACCTTTAACTTTTGGAACAGAACCTCAAATCTTACTTTGTACATGTAAATAAGAGAGTTTCTAGGAAACAAAATGTAAACACTTGTTTTAAAGGGCAAATTACATCAATTTGGAAGTCACTTCTCAGTCTTACATAATTATGTTGTTTTATTCTTTTTATAAACACATGACAGTGAATCAAAGCATGGTTATACCATCTCAGCAAAACTGGCTACTTTACATTTTTAATAAATCCTTGCTATTGTAGATGAATGGTTTGTGATTTTAAAATCATGCTGAACATGCTGGATCTTTTTTTTTTTTTGTTCACATTTTCACCAAAGTGTTTGTACTCGTACATCAGATTTTTTGAGAAATACATAGTGGTTACATTCAATCAATTCTAATTTTCTTATACAAAATCCAATTTTTTTATTAAGTTTAAATGTTTCATCCTCAAGTGAATGTTACTTCCCAATGACAGTTTTGGGGACTATGGAACACTAGAGCTCAGTATTATTTCGCATGCAAAGCCGTCAATTCACCATAGAATATTATTATTATATAGGAAATTTATTTAGTGGTTTGTTACCTGATAGACTACTTAATTATATTACCTTGTTCACTGCCAGTCTGTGACAGCCAAGTGAGCAGAGCTGGTTGAGTTGTTGCGTCTACTATCTTGGGGTACCTTGATAAATATAAAGTTGATCAATATATAAGAAATTTATTTAGTGGTCTGCTACCTAAATATGAAACTGATCTTTATTAAAACCTATAACAAACAAGAGATGTTTGTCAAACATTATGCCCCCTGAGCGCCAAGTTGCCAGAAATATTTGGACAATTGAATGAAATATGCATGGACTGAAATGACAGCTGATTTGTCATTGGATGCATATGAGGCAGGTCATCTACTGGTCATACCTAAACTTCATGTCAAGTTTGATGACCATAGGTCCGGGAATTGTTGAGTTATCACTCGGACAAGCTTTGGTCTTCCAACAGACCGACCGACATGTGCAAAGCAATTATATAACCCCTCTGCTTCGAAGGGGGGCATAATTAAACTAGATGTTCACTGAAAACTGATACTTCAACTCATGCATTTAGTGACATATAAATTTCTACTGTCTACTATATAAGACAAATATCAGAACAATACTCTTACTTTAAAACTTTACTGAAGAAAATATATCCTTGATGATCATCTATCTTAGTTTGAAACAAACATGGCACTTAGTGGATAGAGGAGCTTGAGGCAAATTTTCTCCAAAATTGCATAAGATGCACTTTACTTATGATAACTTAAGAAGGCAAATAAATGCCCAACTAAAATAGTAACATAAAAGAAAATCATTTCTATACAAACATTTATACATCAATCCCAATCATCTGTGCATGCATTAAAAAAATATGGACAATCAGAAAACCTTTTTTCAGCTTACAGTCACACTGACCTTGACCTTTGACCCACTGACCTCAAAATCAATAGGGTTCATCTGCTGGTCATGACCAATAAGCCTACCTAGTATGAGGTCCCTGGGTCAAAGCGTTCTCAAGTTATTGATCGGAAACCGTTTTTCATGTTAAGGTCACACTGACCTTGACCTTTGACCTCAAAATCAATAGGGTTCATCTGCTGGTCATGACCAATACACCTACCAAGTATGAGGTTCCTGGGTCAAAGCGTTCTCAAGTTATTGATCGGAAACCGTTTTTCATGTAAAGGTCACACTGACCTTGACCTTTGACCCACTGACCTCAAAATCAATAGGGTTCATCTGCTGGTCATGACCAATAAGCCTACCTAGTATGAGGTCCCTGGGTCAAAGCGTTCTCAAGTTATTGATCGGAAACCGTTTTTCATGTTAAGGTCACACTGACCTTGACCTTTGACCCACTGACCTCAAAATCAATAGGGTTCATCTGCTGGTCATGACCAATACACCTACCGAGTATGAGGTTCCTGGGTCAAAGCGTTCTCAAGTTATTGATCGGAAACCGTTTTTCATGTAAAGGTCACACTGACCTTGACCTTTGACCCACTGACCTCAAAATCAATAGGGTTCATCTGCTGGTGATGACCAATACACATACCAAGTATGAGGTCCCTCGGTCAAAGCGTTCTCAAGTTATTGATCGGAAACCATTTGGTATTCCGACCGACCGACCGACAGACAGACAGACCGACCGACCGACCGACCGACCGACCGACCGACCGACCGACCGACATGTGCAAAACAATATACCCCACTTTTTTCAAAAGGGGGCATAATAATCTATTTCAATTATATATAGTAAGTGTTGTCTGTATGAAAACCCACTGTATTCAACTGTTCCATTAAAATAATATCATTATCTACTTATTTTAAGCGTTCTGTACATGTTTCTTTACAAGAATTATTCTTAACAACAACTTTCGCATTCAGGCAAAAGAAATGTAGGCAAATTATTAATCAAACATATTTTAAACTATAAAGCCCAAAAAAGTTTCATGGTTCAAACCTGAACAATGCGCAAATGATTTTTTCGAACCAGAAATCATAATCAACTTATAATTCTACAAAATTTCTAACTACAAAAAATATCTTCTAACAAAATAAACAAAACCAGAGCTATCACTGGATGTGAATAATATCCCCACTACACCACCTTCTTGTAATAAGAAGAATCACTATGGCCACCTTCTTGTCCTAAGAACAATCACTAGGGGAATGTATGCTTATTGAATGCCCAATGTCGGTGAGAAGACATCAATAAAGTTAATGGCCCTTATACATTAATAAAAATAAGGTCTGTAACATCCGTTATGAAAAGACAAAACCTTAAAAAAATATGGAGCTATGGAGGGAAGTATGTAAATAATCAAACGGCAATAACTCTAAAAATATCATACACAAAGTTATGTTTCTTATGCACATCAATCCTCCTCGACACTATCAATGTATGTATGAAGCTTAAAGTCAATACCTCAAAAACATATGAAATTATGGTGAAAGTAAACTATTCACGATGTCCCTGGGCATACCAACATTTAAGGTTAATATGATTTTTCCTTCTTTACAAAAAACCCCTCATCAGCAGGTGTTTTATGAGCTTTTCAAATAGAAACAAACCCTTACTATCATGTCAAAAAAGCCCACTAGTGCTTAATGCTGGCGCAGTCTGACCAATTGTCAAATACTTGGGATAAGGTATGATTCCTATAGCCAAAACCATCGACTGCCCGGGATATAACAAAAATTTACCTTAAAACATACAAATGGTAAACACATGTTGTATGTCATTTGCATTTATAAAATTCTTATCAAAAACAGGAAAATATATATATATACCTGCTTTTCAGCAGTCTCATTAATAGAAAATTCCCTCGGTTTGTGTCTATGGCGGTTGGATCTCTGAAATGAAAATAAATAAACTTAAAAGTTTTTTTTTCATTTAATTTGTCTGTGAAAAAGACAAAACAGTGAGCATGAAGGTATAATTGTATTGTAAATAGGTATGTATAAATGTTTGTAGGTATCTAGCATGAAATGTAGAAAGTTCATGAAAAACGGAATAAATATTTTGTCCATCTTTAGAAAGCAATATATTTCACAGTGAGCAAAATAAAAAAAAAACTCCTTGAGTAGTGTCCCCATCAGTGAAACATCAACTTTTGGTGCTTAATATTTGAAATGAAATGATTCAAAAAAGAATCTGAGGTAACAATAGAGTGGCTAGCATATCAGACTCTTGATCAGAGTCCCAGGTCCCAATATCACGAAAATACTCAAGTCAAATCACAATCTCAGTCTCAAATCTTTTTATCAAATTACAGCATAATATGATTCAAAACTGTAAATGTTTTACCCTTTTTAAAATCGCATTCTCTCATTCATTATGTTGATTATAAAATTTGGTCAATATTTTAAAGAAAAAAAAATGAGAGCAAAAGTTGTACTGGAGTCCAATTTATTATTTTTGAGTTTTACTCTAGTACATTTTGTGCTGTAGAAATGTTTTTTAGAATATTGATCATGTTAATCAGCATAATGCATGTGAGAATGTGCTTTTAGAAATAGTCAAACATTAGTAATTTTTAATCATGAATGTCAAACTGTAATGTGTAAAAATGAGTTGAGACTGAGACTGAGATTTGACTTATTATAGTATTTTCGTGATATTGGGGCCTGGTTCGATCCAAATACGGAGCCTCACCAATGATGAGTACTGGTTATCACCTAGGAATGGTAAATGGCTCTAAATAACATCTGCATTACATATTTTAAAAGTGTAAAAGTGTTTGTTTGTCGCTAGCTATTCAATCTCTTGATCAGAGGGTCCGATGTCCGATCCCAACACAGATCTTCCTTAATGATTAGTACTAGTTGTCAACTAGCACAACAGTGCGCAGTGGACTGGCAGTACAGCCGGGATTAAAAGTTTATGCTATCATTGTTTTCAGTGCACTAATCTGATCTTACCTTTTTGTAATTGTATGGAAGAATATAATAAGAAAAGGCTTTTGTAAATACTTGTTCCAATGTTCTACCTATTTCAAATCATATACTTTTATTTCCAGGTCACCAGCTCATTATTGTTTTGATATGATATGTATGTTTGTTATTCATGTCAGAAAATAAATCATTGAGCTAATGTTTTCTTGTTATCATATACCGGACTTTAAATAAAGATACTTGTATTGTGTATCTTGTATTACCCAGGAAAGTTAAATGGCTCTAATCAACAAGTACATATTTGAAAAGTGTAAAAATGTTTCTCATTATGTTTTCAAACTTGTTCATCAATGTGATGTAAATTAAATCTTATTTTTGGAATAAAGACTCATTAAACTGGTGTCAAACCTGGTAGTAATCATTTCATCTCGGCTTCTTCTGATGAGCAGTATTGGTCCAGGATATCTGAGATAAAAAATAGATACCTGCTTTAAAGATGCACTCTTACTCCCAGATAAGATTTACCACATTTAATAATATTGTTTTAATATTCCAAAAACGATGAATAAATGTCGAAAACAATGGTTCTTATGAAGGATACCTAGTTTACTTTGAAAGATATGAGCATAAAACACGGTATTTCAACCTTATGAGACTACAGTTGATCACAGTAAATCTTTAAGCATTCACCAATCAATTAATATTTTTGCGCTTTCTGCTATTAAATACACGGTTACAATCTTGTTATCAGTAATTAATATTTTCCATAAATGTACTATTTACTAAGTAGTTAAATGTTTATCAGTAAAAATTGATGTTTGTTATACATGTACATGTGTATGTATTGATTTTGAATAAGAGTGTCACTTTAACTTACATAAGTCAAACTCAAAAGAACAAATTAATACATGTATTGCATTTAAAGTTATTCGACATATACACATTTAAAAGAACAGTTTTATTTCATAAATACACAGGTAAACCCAACAGTTGATAAATTGGCAGTCAATTTACAATTGATAAATTGGCGTTAAAAAAACAGATTCATAAGGATAAATTAGCAATTAATACACAAATGATAAATTGACAATTAATAAATTGGCAGCTGATAAACAACTCTTACATCGGCAATCAATAATTTAAGTCTTAAACACTGCACGTTTCGGACATAGAAATAAAAGATCTTATAAGTTAATCATGCAATACTAAGAAATATAATAACCAACTATCAGTCAAACGCTTCAAGATATATAAATAAGTAATTAATACTTACTGCACAAGCTGTTCTGCAATATTAAGGTTGAGATATCTGTCCACGGTGCGTTTAACGAGACTTTCTGTAAAACAACAACAAAATATTAAATTAGTCGCACCATGTTATTACATTGTACTTCCAATCATATATAGCAGTTGCAACCAGAGATGGCTAAAAATTATATATACTCTTATAATATACAAGGGTTGATAAAGAAATATGAAGACTTTTCTTATAACTCTAAAATACTTGCTCTTGTTAATCCATGGTTTTCATGGTTGATATTTAGTCTATTGACTAATACAGAATGATAAACCTGAGTCATGATATTCATAATTTTATTTGGCAAATAACAAGTAGGATATAAGATCTCCAGCAAAGCATGCCAAAACATGGGGTCCGCCTGGTTAGCTCAGTCGGTAGAGCGTTGGACTGTTAATCGGACAACCTGGGTTCAATTCCCGGGCGGACCAGGTCACTTCTGTTGTGATTGGTTATGAAATCCTTTCTACGACCATTCGCACTGTACCACTGCCCCTGGCATGTACAGAAGTTGTCAGTTCCTTGCAGAGGTGAAGGCACCTAGAACTGGTTCACCGCCCAGGATAGGTGTGCGGTGGTTGAACTGTCACTCTGGGACCCTTCAATGTGCTCACGCCGGGACCCAAAGTATAAACTACTAACACCACCACCACCATGCCAAAACATGTCATTAATGCAAAATATACATTCTGATTCTTATATTATATCAACCTTAATCTTACTAGAAATATAATAGAAAATTTTCTGCTGAAACAAGATTTTTATAATTGGATATTATTTCTAATTTAATTGCTGCATAGTATTTGCACATTTAGGATCTGAATGCAAACTTGTATTGGGAATCGGTTCCAATTTTACTATCGATAATCGGTTCCACTCAAGTAACCGATTATCAATAGTACAATCGTTTTATAAATACTAGATAGTACCTGAATTGTTGTTTTATTCATGTAGAGTATTAAACTCCTAATCATTATATGCATATAGGTTATGTCTATGATTGAAGTTATTAAGTGTTGTTGTATAAAGAATAATTAATTTTCGTGCTCATTGTGGCTTTTATTAAAGATGACATCTGAACACTTACTTATTTTTATTTTTTTTTGATGATCGATTATAACCAAATACAATCGATTGTCACCGATTTCAGGTCCAACCAATCAATTTTCGATTAAAATCAATCATCGGAACACCACTAATGCAAACCGTCATATTTTTATTAAATCTATGACATTGAATTCCTGGCATCAATGTTGCACTTCACATTTCATTTTCAGAGGTCAAGAAATTGTCCTAAATGGGGATCAAATAGTTTTGAAAATGGCACATTTACCACAAAATCAATTCAAGAACATGTCACATATATCAGTTTAGGACATGTCACATATACCAGCTTCAATTTTAGGACATGTCACATATACAATTTAAGTACATGGCACACTTACCACAAATTCAATTTCAGAACATGTCACAGATATACCAGCTTCAAATTGATTGCATGGCACAGATACCACAGTTTCAATTTTAGGACATGGCACATATACTACAGCTTCAATTTTAGAACATGGCACATATACAGGCCGTCAACCAAGTTTTGGTGAAAATATAGGAAAAAATATAGGAAATTTTGTCCAAAATATATGAGGTTTGGGCATTTTCTGGGCAAAATATAGGAATTTTAAGGTTGAAAAATCGATATTAAGAGGTATGTAAGTGAACATTTACTTACTTGATTATTTGCTATAAACATAAAATTGGTGTTTCACTTAACCAACATTCCTTAAAGGGATTGTTCACCAGATTGGTATCAAAAAAACTTTTTTTCTGTAACAAATCTCAGGACAATTATTTAATAAAATATTTTACTCTTTGATATCATAATTGTAAAAAAAATACCAAAATGTAAAAAATCAAGTCGGAGACCGGGTTCGAACTGGGGTCGCCAAAATTCCAGTCCAGTGTTGTATCCACTGTGCTACAAAGGCTTACCCTTAACAGTTAGGATATTTCAGCTATATACCTAACTTGGTAATATCACATGATAACATCGACTAGCCAATCACGCATAAGGAATGAATTCTTTTTTAAGGAATGAATTCTTTTTTAATGGAAAAATACAAAAAAACAGCGAAAAATAAATTAATTGTAAACTTTGTGGTACTTCAGTTAGTAAGTTTCAATGCATTGTATAAATTGATACCTAGTTTATGTCAGTTTTTTGCTATTTCATCATACGGAGTACAGCCGCTTTAAACCTCTCCATCAAGGCAGACTATGCTGCAGCAACACAACTGTGGTCATCAAAGGTGTCAAGATGGATAACCAAGGCTGTACAACAGCAATTCTGAATGATGGTGATGGTTTGGAGAATAAAGACAGTCTTAAACTGTAAATAAACAATATCTAAAGGCGGTATCAATCCTTTGGATGATTTCAAACATATCCCAGCACCACTTTTTAAGAAAAATATAGGACAAAAATCCAAAATATAGGAAAATATAGGAAATATATGAGGTTTTGAAAAATATAGGAAATTTCTCAAAAATATAGGAAAATATAGGAATATAGGAATTGGTTGATGACCTGCATATACCACAGCTTCAATTCGAGGACATGGCACATATACCACAGCTTTAATTTGAGTACATGTCACATATACCTCAACTTTAATTTCAGGACATGGCACATATATCAGGTTAGAACATGGCAATTTCACCACAGCTTCATTTGAACATTGATATATTAGGGATTCAATATAACACTGTTCACTTCTATGATGTTGTGGGGTAAAAGCATGTAGGTACCAAAACCTTACATAAGTTTATGTTGCCTAAGCATGAATCCCAAGATAAGATACAAAAAGCAAGTGTTTTATTTTTAACTTACTACGAAAAATCAGAATCACCTTCATTTCCATAAAGATCCATTGACTATGTGTTTTTATCTTAGCCAGATTAAAGGTTTTTGAACTTTTTGGGGGCAAAAATGAGTTAGTGAAACATTGTCTTATTTCAATTTCTTCTGAGCTTAAAATTTAAATCATTCATGCCCACTTTGAATGTGAGACTAACTTACGTGCAAATTCTGGCATCTTAGCTTTGGCTAGTGGCATCATCTCATCAAACGTAGCATCGAGAATCTGTTTTAAAAATCACAAAAATAGTAAAAGGAGTTAAACGCAACAATTAATGTCCCAATTACAAGAAATGATACAAATTGATGGCATTAAATTGAGTTACCTTGATAGAGGTCCATGAGAACACATTTTAACTTACTTTTTTGTCTTTTAATACGTAATTAAATATAATTTGCAGCAAAGACATTATCCATTTAATAACTTCCTCAAATTTCATAATGTAAATTGGAGGTACGGATAATATCCCCCCCCGGATGATTGCCCCCCCAGACAGTAGCCCCTAGGACCATAGCCCTCCCGGAAGATAGCTCCCCCGTCTTAGTGAAAGAACAGACGATATCCCCCCCAATATTAAAATGCATATTATAACCAGTTTATTTAAGCAAATTTGTAAATTGACGTGGCGATAAAAATTGGATTAAGTCAGGCCACAGTAACTAAGCAGTTAGTTTAACAAAGGATTCTATTGACTTCAAGAGCATGTGTTATTTTGTTTGTTCCACTAACATTTCAACTTTTATTTCACAAATTAAAGGTCCCCACATAGAGACAGCATTAGCATACATAATATATAAAGCACAATGGGTACGGCTATATGTGATAGTAAATATTGATTATTTTAACAAGGACGTTTTTCAAACATCTTATTTTCTACTGTTACTTATAACTTCTTAAAATGAATAAAACAATTTGGGTTATATCTTATGTTTTTATCATAAAGTTAGGAATAATGCCAGGTTTCCACAGATGATGAGTAAAGCTTTAAATAGTTGAGTGAAACTTGTTATGGTACATTTGCTTTTAGTTGTAACTTACGGAGTCCATTTCCGGAATAAAGCATGCAGAGAGGTGAGTTCAACAACGGCATTGTTTTTTACACCTTTTATCCTTAATTCATTGGATATAAATATCAAAATCAGGGTGGCTCAGATTAAATTGATTGAAATAAATACAGAAAAGAAATCATAGGAAACATTTAATGTTTTTATAATTGAACAAGGGTTAAAAATGTGATAATTTAAGATGATAATAATTCTCACCATATATTTGACGTCTGGGTAGGTCATAGCGGCCCATGTCGCTGTGTACCCCCCTATAGACCAGGCGTACACTACAATGTTGTCGGGTGTGAATCCCAGCTTCTGTATAGCGTACTGCATCACAGCGTCTATAGCATGACGCTCTTGGGGTGGAAATGGTATACCCTGAAATAAATGTTTTACTATATTAATAAACACAAGAGCCGCATAGAGAATGCTAAAGCATGTTTGCTCTTGTTTTTTTATTATCTTAAAAGGGGCATAACTTAATAGCTATATAGAATCACAGACATGCGCCTAGCAATCCACTTGTGTATTTTCTCCATCACAATATGTTCCATGTTTCATTTGAATAGCTAATGGTTTTGAGTTACGGCATAGAATGAACTATGAATATAACACCAACATCATCATTAATATTGCAATTTTTTTAACAAATTTATGTTTAAATTTCTGCTGTCCAGTAATTATTTTAACTTACTCACCAAAGAGGTTGTGAGTTCAAGCCCCACAAGCAAACTTTCTCTTTGCCACACAAACCAGTGCTGGTTTACAACCACTGGCTTTCAAGTAGCCAATAACGAAAGGTAGGGATAAAAGTAGGAGGATTTCTTTGAAAAAGTACGGTTAAATAGGGATATTAAGAGCAAAAAGTAGGGCTCTTTACTTTAATAGGGCTATTCCATTTAAACATATAACCCCCGTGGGAAGGCACTTCTAAATAATGCCACCCCCCTACAAAAGCAAATTTATCCTTGTGGGGTCCAAATTAGCAAAAAAAGGCACCCACCTATATACTATTTAAATAATTGCCCCCCCCCCACCCCCCCCACCCCCGTGGGTTATATGTTTTACTGGAATAGGCCTTACCTTTTTGGATGCAAATAAATGATACTAAAACTATTCATCAATAGTGATGTACATGTACTGATCTTTGCTTATAAAACAGTGCTTCAAGAGGGATTCATCCACAGGATGAGGAGTTGAACCTGGACTTGGTGTCTCTGACTTGTCAACATGACCACCCATTCCCATCATAGAACCCTTCTTGCAGCACTGGAGACCTACTGCATCAAACTAATCCTTGAAAATACTAGAAATGTCTTTTTGGCTCTGTCAGATCAAGATTTAGATTATCTCAATCAATTCATTTAGTTTAAACTTTTCTATTATTTCTTTATTTTTACAAAAAAAGTAGGGATAGTAGGGCTTTTTAAAGAAAAAGGAGGGAAAAGTAGGAGCCTAACTAAAAAGTAGGGAAAAGTAAGAAAAGAAGGGCCCGCTTGAAAGCCTGCAACCATGACACATACTCCAGATTGATTCATTCCAGCTATCAGCTGTCTTCTAAATCAAGCTAAAGTAAATAAGTAAGTAATTTAAGGTGATAATAATTACTGTGCTTCCTGCAAAACCAGGGTGGTTCCATCCTAGTACAGAGTAGCCCATCTTTAGAGGGGTCTCCATTGCCCCAATCTCGTAAAACCCGGCATTGCCTTCGGAACACACAACCTGGTTAAGAATATAAATTCTTAAACTGTATTTATACACTATTTTAAGTACATTTAAAAGTATTTAATCTATTTACATCAAGCCATATTAACACTATTCATAATATTGACAATATTTTATTCTGTTTGGGGAAACCAGAATACCTGGAAGATATTTTACTTTTCTAGCCTGATGAACACCAACTAAACATGTTTTGCAACCATTTTTTTTTAAAAAACGTTTTGCAGGATATTAAATCATCATGTGATATCTTTTGTTGTTGTGTTCATCATTTTGCAACACCAACTGACTCATACCAGTGTGCGTCCAACTTCTGTTCCTGCTCCTCGCTTGTCCACAAACATGGTGTCTATTTGGTTCTCATCCTCTGTTCCCAGTTTTGCCCGCTCTCCCCCACGCTGGAAACCAGACAAAACAGTTGTTGGAAATATGACTAGAAAACATTTAAATGTGTACTTTTGAGTGGCCAGCACATTATGTTTGTACATTTATTATACTTATTACTATAGGTGTTCGTCAAAGAGTTATTAAGTGTCCTTTAAGATAGCACCCTTCTGCTAGGGTTTTAGCATGAGTTATGCAAGGGTGTTGTGCTTTTTCCGTTTATGGTATCACCTTTCTGCTATGGTTTAAGCTAAAGACTTAGAGTGATGGAAGGTTGCTGCACCCTGTTCCTTTTTGGTAGCACCCATCTGCTAGGATTATAGCTATAGAGTTATGCAAGGGTCCTAGGTGTGGTATGGTATACTATAGTTTTAGCGTCTTGACCGAGAGGTCTTGAGTTTATTCTCTTTGCCTCTCCAAAAAAACAGTACAGTCGACCCCTGTTGGCTCAAACTCCAAAGCATTCCCGCTTTGCTTGAATTTCACGAGTTCGAGATATTTTTCACAGGTCCCTGAGAGCTCATGCCATTGGGTTTTGACTGTACTGGCTTCCACCCATGAGACTTGAGAATGATTTTTTAAATAAGAGATGTTTGTCAAACATTATGCGCCCCCCACCCCCTTACCCGAGCGCCATATTGTCAGAATTATTTGAACAATGGAATGAAATATGCATGGACTGAAATGACAGCTAATTTGCCATTGACATTGGATGCCTTTGAGGCAGTTTTAAGATTATGACCATAAAAAATGTATCCTTTTCGCAGCACGGAATTAGTAAATGTGAAAAAATTACCGGTAATGATGAATATGAGTTATGATCGTCATGACCTTTGACTTCAAAATCCATAGGAGTCATCAACTGGTCACCCAAAAGCTAAATGTCAAGTTTGAGGGTCATGGGTGAAGGCAATGTCAAGTTATCACACTACCAGCTTTTTGCATTCAAGGTCACTGTGACCTTTGACCCAATGAACACTTAAATCAAAAGGGGTCATCTACAGGTCAGGCCCAACCCCCAAGCCAAGTTTGAGGGCCATGGGTGCAGGCATCATCGAGTTATCACTTGAAGAACATTTTCGCATTCAAGGTCACTGTGACCTTGACCTTTGACTACTAAAATTAACAGGTGTCATCTCCTGGTCAGGCCCAGCTTCCATGTCAAGTTTGATGATCATAGATTCAGGCATTGTTGAGATATCACAGGGAGAAGCTTTCTTAACTTTTTCACATTAAAGGTCACCATGACCTTGACTTTCATGTCAAGTCTGATGACCATAGGTCAATGAATTGTTAAGTTTGCCTTCAAGGTCACTGTGACCTTGACCTTTGACCAGATGACCTCTAAAATCAAAAGGGCTCATCTACTGGTCAGGCCCAACCTCCAAGTCAAGTTTGAGGGCCATGGGTGCAGGCATTGATGAGCATAATTTTCAAATGATGGTCTCTCATGATAGCCTCAAAGTTGCTTACACAAAGGGAATGTTTGATTTGATAGCCTTCTGGCAAAAGTTCACTCAGACATACTTTGCCAATTGAAGAACCAAGCCATGATTCAGTGATAGCTACCAAATCGAATTAGTTTGAAAGTATGAAATCACAGATGGCCAGAATTGTTAAGTTTGCCTTCAAGGTCACTGTGACCTTTACCTTTGACCCGATGACCCCTAAAATCAAAAGGGGTCATCTACTGGTCAGGCCCAACCTCCAAGTCAAGTTTGAGGGCCATGGGTGCAGGCATTGTTGAGTTATCACTCAGACAACCCTTTATCATTTGATGTCACTGTGACCTTGACATAATGAACCCTAAAATCAATAGGGGTCATTTTCTGGTCAGGCCCAGTCTCCATGTCAAGTTTGATGACCATTGGGGTAGGCATTGTTGAGTAATCACTCGGACAAGCTTTAAATCCTTTTACCATTAAAGATCACTGTGACCTTGACCTTTGACCTGATGACCCCTATAAGCTATAGGGGTCAACTTCTTATCATGCCCATCCTTCATGTCAAGTTTGGTGACCATACGTTCAGGAATTGCAAGTTAACACTCGACAGGCTTTAGTCTACCGACGAACCGACCGACCAACCTACCAACCGACCAACATGTGCAAAGCAATATACCCCTCTTCTTCGAAGGGGGGCATAAAAATACATAATGTCATGTCATTCAATAAACTGTACCTCTTCAACCAGCTTTGCTCTCCCTTGACACAATGGCCCCTCTGTAAGAGAAAATATACACACTTAACTACATACTGACTGAATATCAAATCTCTATCCTTTCAGGAGATATGAAGAGTTCACGGTTCAGGCTAGAATTTGGAAAAGGGAGAAGCTAGGGAAACAATCTATCAAGACTTTCAGCATAATTTTCAAATGATGGTCTCTCATGATAGCCTCAAATTTGCTTACACTAAGGGAATGGCAGTTTAGCTGAATATAGTTTCTACTCCAATCAGAACCGTGACATACGCATAAATTGTACAACCATGGAAACTCAGTGCATGGCAATCCTGCTAAAGAAAATATCTCATAACAGACAAGCCTAAAAAAGAGCATAATATGCAAACCTTTATCCAGATATTTTTTTTAATTAAAAATGGGGAATGACTCATAATTATTTAAACCACAGTTATGGGCCTTGGTTTTAATGTGCATATTGTTTCTGGCAACATGTGTTCAAAGTTCCACTGAAATATGTTGAATTTTGTTTTAGTTATGACCACAGTTAAAGGTTTTGGCACTACGATGCCGACACAGACTCAAACGACTATAAAAATAACCTGCTTTCTTTCTGTGAAAAACAGACAAGCTGCAAAAATGTACATTTAACACTTCAGTGTCACCTATTTGTGAGTGGGGCTACAGCCCTTAGAATTTTTGTGCTTTAGAATTTTTGTGCTTTATAATGACTTGTTAAGTATGGCAAAAAAATATATATATAAATCTATATATATGCGAAAAAGGTCTAGTACAATGTTGTTGCTTTTCCGCAGATTGACAATCCCAAAAGTATTTATATTATATACATATATTAATATACTATTTGGAATTGTGAATCTGTCGAATAAACAACAACACAACACTAGAATATTCCAATGATGACTCAATCCCGCAAACCAATTTTCCACACAAATCGGACAAGCTAAGAATAATATGATAATAAACTCACCAACAAGACTATTTATAAGTGCAGTTGCCCCCGGGTACATCATTCTCCGTCCAAATGTGTTTGCACACATATAGCTGAAAAGTAACAGAAATAAAAAATGTAAAGTACACATCAGAAATGTTCAGTTAGCGCAGTGGTTAGTGCACTCTCTTCTCACCAAGATGGCCCAGGTTATATTCCCAGCCTGAGCACATATGAGTTTGGTTAGTGGTAACAAAACTGGACAAGTGGGTTTTCTCCGGGAACAACGGTTTCCTCTAAAACACAAGACCACACTCCCGCCCAACATCATGCCAGGGAGAGGGACTTAATATACGTTAGAATAATCTCTTCACAATCGTTGTAAAATATATAATGTTTAAATTAAATAAAAGAAGTATAATCTGAAAAAGATACTACTACAAAACAGAAAGATGGACAATCATATGAAAGTGCCAAGTTTTACTAATTGAAAAGCCACTACTCACTTCTTAGTTTGTGTAAATGCTAAAAAACACCAGGTGCAAAACTTATTCACCCCAAAAACATTACCCTAAGATTTCAATACTCTAGGCCAAATAGTCTTGGAGTTTTGAATGACTCAAGTTCTCAAAATGACAAATTTAGGTAACTGAAGGGCAGTATTTGATGAGTATGTGCTATGAAGGGCCCATAACTTTTCCCTGACCATGTGCAGCCGCAAACCAAACTTCATGTGCACAACTTCATCATCTCAACAACATTCCCCTTAAGTATTCAAGAGTTTAGGTTAAATAGTTTTGAAGTTTTGAATGTCGCAAGTTCACACAACAATACTAACTGACGGTCTATCCCATGTTTCTTGTTTATGTGTTTTTTCTTTCTTAACACTAAAACGTGTATTTTGATGGGTTTTTTTAAATAAAAGACATAACCAGATACACACTTAACACTGAAGGAAACACTCCCTTAACAGCCCAAGGTTGGCCCAGATGGACACGCTGACAGACAAAGGCAAATCTATATCCCCCTCCCCTATAAGTGTTGGCATAAAAATATTTATATTTTTTATATAACATGTGTACTGTTTTTAACTGAATATTTACACTCAAAATTGTAAGCAAGGTAGATATTGATATTTGTGGTCGTGCCATCAGTGGATTTGGGAAATCCTTCAGCTATACAATATTAATTGGAATGACATAACCTTGGAGGCATAAACAAATATAGTTTATGTTTTATTCATAGTCATGGTGGACCTTCAACTGTGGATCTGGGAAGGCCTTCAACTTAATTTTTTTTTTAGGAATGGCACAACTATGTTTAAGAAGCGATGGTCAAATGGTTAGTGTATCAGACTCTGGATCAGAGGGTCTCCACTTATAGCTTTGTAGAAAATTGGCACTAGCTATCACCCAAGAATGATTAATGGTCCTTAATAAATGAGGCCAGTTTCCGCCTTCCAGTTTCTATGACAACAGTATCAAGTTCAAGGTCACCTCCAGCTTTAAAAACATTGTCCCAATAACAGTACATTCCTGGAGTAACTCAGCTAAAATACACAAAACAGCAACAATTTCCACATAAGTCGTATTCACTTCACTGGTACATGAGGGATTTTAAACCTACATAAATGCTTGTTGCTATAGAAAATACTCAACATTGAGACCAGTTTGAGAGAAATCCTACATTTACATCTTTGTATTAGCAAAAGAATACCTGAGGATGTCTAATGGTAAGGTAGCAATTGATCTTGGTGGACCTGCATCTGTGGAACTGTGAAACCCTGGGGTACGCCTGAAAAGTGAAAAATATTATGGGAGCATTCCTTAAGCAGAAATTGCTGGTCAAAGATACTGTATCTGTTAAAGCGAAATAACAACTCTTTGTCTTATTTTTTCTCTCAAAATAGGCACATGTTAAGAGAGAATACCCTTTTGTTTAAAATGTGCATTGGTATGTAAAATAAATTTAGTTGGTAAAAACAACACATTATCATTCAATATTTTCAGACCTACCGGTATTTCGACAGATTTTTGATCATGCACTGTTTCTTTTTTCTGCTTTTATATATTAGTTTGTCATTCAATTCTAGTATTGCTGTTTGTTTTTCCATTCTCTATGCTTGTAACAGGCTAGGAGTATTCTATAAAAATATCTGACATATGTTTTACATTGATCTATATTCTATAATCCACATTGATTTAGTATAATTCTAAATTGTTCAGTAAGTAAATAATATTCATAATAGATTTTTTAATTGCTAAAATGTGATTCAGAATTTTCTTTTGGGAAGAACATATTATGTTATTAATTCTGAGTTAAATATAATACAATGTAAAATAATGTACACCTTGTTGAGTGACTGAATGCTGTGATCAAAACAAAACAAGAGAAACACAAGGGAATTCTGATGCTCATCTGTTTGTTTTTTAAGGTGAACAAGGGGCATAACTCATCAATTATCAAGTCAGATTTATGGGCCTTGCTTATTCGCTGGTTTTATATGTACTAACTTCACATGAATATCTTCAACAGTTTTAAAATTATTGCCAAGGTTTAAGCTTTTGTACAATGCCAAGGACACCAAGGCTTATCAAAATATACAATTTATGTTATTTGAAAAACAGACAAGCCAAAAAAATGGGCAATATAAATCTTTTGAAAAGTTTTATATCAAAATTACATACAAAACATACATGAACATATCTTCTTACCCAACATTAAAGTCCGGCCACTTGTAAAGCACAGGACTCGCCCAGAAATCAAAGTCATATCTGGACAGAAGTCTCTGAAATGTAATTCTTATAGTTCAGTTTATACAATCATATTTCAGCTCCATTGTAAATACAGGTACATTATAACTACATGTGCAATTTTATATTAAGGTAAATTCAATATTTACTACTCTTGAATCTGTTCCCTTTGGTAGAAAGCAGTACTGCTGCCTTTTTTGAAAGACCATGAGAAATCATCCTTGATAGACCTTAAAACCACAACCTTTTCACCCCTAAAGCACTAACTTGGTGCAATCTAAGGCTCTTAAAATACTTCAACCCCATGACCTTCAGGGGGGCTTTGCGCTGCTCTTGACCCGTAAGGGGGCCTATCGCGGTCCCCTTAACCCACGGTGGAAAAGTGGCGACAATTTTTTAGAACCCAGAGGGAACCCTGACTAAGACAACCTCCACCCACTCTTTTTGTAATGTTCATTTTACAGCCATTATTTCAAAGCTGCATAAAATTTGATAACAAAAATACCTTCATGTACAACAAAATCAAGACTTATGCATTTTTGTTTCATATATTATTATGACATCAGATAAACATTCTCTTTTTTCAATGAAAATACTTAAAGACATATACAATTATAGGTAGAGATTCACATATATACGGAAAAACATAGAAAATACACAAACAGAATTTAACTCACACGAAGATTCAGAAATAGATATGTTTTTTTTGTCTTTGAAAAGGATGGACGTTTCCCAGAAAGGTGTTGTATAATCCAAATGTAAACAGCTGGTTCTATATGCAATGGTTTTTTTCTTATATAAATGGATCTCCTACTGTGAGTGAAATGGTAGGGATAGGTAGGATTACCTTGGAATAGAAAAAAGACCAAACTGGATTCAATAAAAAACAGCTGGTAAAATAAGCCTAACAAGGGAGATTACCCTATTTTGTGGATTGAAGACATTCTGGGCATTAGCCAGGACTGTAATGAAGGCCATATAGTCAGGGTTCATGCATCTACCTACACCTGCAAAGATGACAAAAAAGAACAACATGAATTTGTAATTAGGTTTGACATGATTCTCATAGATAAACAAATGTGCTATATCAAGAGCTGCCACAGAGACACCGCGCTCGACTATTCTGCCACTTTTTAGTTTAAAGATTGCAAAGTTTTAGTGACAGTAGATATGGTTTTAGTGAAACATGCATGGATCACTGTAAAATTAGATTACTGCAAAACCTTAACCAGAAGCCGTAATAAAAAAGCAATTATTTGCAATGTATGAAAGATCTAGTTATCTTTCTTGATAAATTAAGAAGATTGGATGTTTGAGAACCCATGTGTAAAGTTTCCATGCAAAGCATCATGTATTTGTTGAGATTTGTTGACTTTTAAAAATGTGGTTACATGCAAAACCTTAACCAGAATGTCGGAGTCAAAAAATGTAGGCCCATAATTTGCAAATATATTCAATTAGTTTTATCTAACTTTATACATGTAAGTTAAGTAGATTGGATAGTTGGGAATACATATCTTAAGTATCAATTCAATTACATGGATGTATTTGCTGAGATATTGATTTAAAGGAGCTTACATTAACCTTAACCAAGGTGTGACGCCGACACGGATAATCGGGTGAGGAGATTAGCTCTCCTTTGTTCCAATATTTGAGCTAAAAATGAGTTGTTTCATTTCAAAACATACCTCTGACAAGGACTGCAGTGGTATATATGACCCCAACATACATCATGAACCTTCCAATATTGACAATCCCTTCAGAGGTGAAATGACCTGAAACAAATGATAAAAGTAAGCAGCTTGAGAATGTATACAGAAGTAAAACTTAATAAGAAGCAGGAAGCTATATAATAAAAATGGAAAAATAACACTATAACTGAGTTTCACTCAAGACACTTTTAGTAGAAAAGATATTCTTTATCCAGATATACAAAACATCTCTATACATCTATGTGAACAAGGGTAACTGTAACAGCACACAACCCTATACAGTGTATAGGACTACCCCCCCCCCCCCCCCCCCCCCCCGCATACATATCACCTTCTGATCATTTTTGTATAGGTTGAGGAAACCCCACTCATCAATTTCACAAAACCAACGAAACACCCCCTCAGGATTTTTTTCTGTATTGCTTCATGAAATGTCATTTAAAAAAATACAAAATAAAAAAATACAAAAGAAAACAATATATTAAGCAAATATACACCAAAAACCACACGAAGCAGTTTATTTAATGTTGTAAAAATGTATGAAAATATTCAGACATCTAATTATAAATTTACTATTGGAGTCTGAATGACACTTTTATTGAAAATAATTGGCTGATTATTAACAGCATAGTTGTAATTTCTTGTCGTTGATATCTTGTTGACTGGTATTTTCTGTAATTTACTAAACATACTGCACCTCTTCTGTATAGGATGCCCAGCAAGAGAGGAGAGGTCCAGTAGGACAGGGACCAGCAAAATCTGATCTGGAGAAAATCAAAGTCACAGTCAAACATGTATTTTTTTTAACAAGAAGCACAGAATCTTGACACAATAACATTTTGAAATATGCTTGAACCAATCAGGCATATTTGAACCCATCAGGAGTGAATAAAACCTTTAATGACAAGATTCAAATGAACCATTTCCATGTCTATGTAATAAAGAGAATGTGAGTCTCATTTATATATTCGTTATTTCAACAATTGTCATAGGTTGACAACCAAATTTTCCTTGATTATTCTGATTTTATAGAATAGTAAATTACACGGACAATAGTCATTTACAAAATCTAGATTGCACTCACATTTGTGACTATGCAAGTCCAAAATCAAGCTGTACACGACTTGAAAATTATACTTACTGTCCCGATCACCTTGTCTGCCCCAGATTCCAGTAACTTCGGTTCATAATTTCGGCCCTGAATTAAAACAATATCTATTATGGTACACTGTTATTTTTCGTTGAAGCCAATTTCCATTTCGCAATCCAAAAACATATGCTCTTTTCATAATATTGAATTCAAAACTCACAATCTTAAAAAAATCAACTCTTTACAAGTAAAATTAGCACAGACATGTTTAAATGCAGTCTTTTTCTCTTAAATTCTTTCAATCCATGATCTTAAAGTAACACTCCTATTTAAAATCCATAAATACACATGTATAACAAACATAAATTCTGAATGATAAACCTTACTACTTACTAAAATAAAGATAATTATATGGAAAATATTAATAACTGATAACAATATATGGTAGCTGTGTATTCAATAGCTGAAAACACACAAATATTATATGATTGGGGAGTGCTAAAAGATTTACAGAGATCAACTATCGTCTCATAAGTAATATGGTGATTTTGTGCATCTTTCTTTCAAATTTAACAATATAGTTATATAAGAACCACTGTTTTCGTTATTCATTTATTCTTAGACCTTTTCTGTAAATTAATGTTAAACAATTGTACTCATTCTGGTACATCTTATTAGGAAGTATGAGTGCACCTGTAAATCGGGCTTGGCTATGTTTGAAATATCGTAAATTCACAAATTTTAGGCATTCCGTTGCTATTTCCACAATTCTAAGGGCTCTGGCTCAGTTAACAAGGTGTAAAAAAACACTGTGGTACCGTCAATGCAATAATCATAACTCCATTACATTGTCCATAGTTATAAATAATCAGGAGTAGTTTGTTAAGAAAACTGCTGTAGTGTAGATGGGTGAGAACCAGCTGCCTTGTTAACTCATTTGGTAATCTAGATCTCTGGTTTATGTTTGGACTTTCATTTCGCATTGGGCACATATTTTCCTGCAGGTCAATTTCACTCGTATTTGTATTTGTGTCAGCCCTATGCTCCAAACATCGTTGCTGTCAAGCTAGCTTTTAAAGTGACGCAATAGTGCAGTGAATGACATTTTTCAGTAAATATATTAAAGGGACTGTACACCAGACAGGCACCAAAATAAGTTTTTAACGAATCTCAGGACAATTATTTAATAAAAATGTTCCACTCTTTGATATCACAATTGTTAATAAATTACCAAAATGTAAAAAAAAATCTAGTTGGAGACCAGGTTCAAACCGGGGTCGCCAAAATTGCAGTCAAGTGTTGTATCCACTGCGCTTAAAAGGCTTACTCTTTACAGGTGGAATATTTCAGCTATGTACCTAACTTGGTAATATCACATGATAACATCGACTAGCCAATCACGCATAAGGAATGAATTCTACTAGGAAGACATACCTAGTAATCTTTTTGAATGGAAAAATACCAAAAAAACTGCAAAAAAATAAATTAATTGTAAACTATATATATATGTGATACTTCAGTTAGTAAGTTTCAATGCATTGTACACAACGATACAAAGTTAACGTCAGTTTTCGACAATTTTCTTTTTTTTTTCGCTATTTAATCAATCGGAGTACAGCCCCTTTATTTATCAAACTTAGTGTAATATATATGATTTAAATGTATTAAAGGATGCGTCATTGCGGTTCAAAAGGTACAGGTTCAAACCGTTATCTGCCATACATTCTGTCTTTCACTTTAATGAAGTCAGAAGTCATTTAGAAGCGCCTAAATGTAAAATTGGGCAGAAATGGAATATGTACAGGTCAGTACATCCAAGCCTAGGGAATTCTGATTCAGTCCAAAAATTGTACAGGAGGGAGTAAAGTTTCACAATAATTTTAAAACAAGAGCTGTCACAGAGACAGCGCGCTCGACTATTCTGCCACTTTTCAGTGTAAGGATTGAAAAGTTCTGGCGAAACATGCATGAATCACTGTTCAGGGCTTTTTCTATAGTACCCACGGGTCGGACTATCGGACCCGTTCCCAAAGCAAAATATAAGATATTTTTCCCAATCTTCAGAAAAAAATCCCAATCCAATTTTTTTTTATTTTTTTTTAGAAATTCTTTTTACCTGTACTGGTTCATTTTCAACATCCTAATAAATTATGTGATGTGAAGTTTTTTTGGTAATTGAACTCAGAAATCATTGATTTTCATCACATTCAAAGATATGAAATATTATCTGTCATGATTTATTGCAATAGATATTTACACCCCAAGGATTGATATTTCAGCCATTGTGTGTCCTTTATAGGGAAAATAAACTAATATTAAATCATTTCCTAATTCACAGGAGACTGGACAGCTTTTTCTTTTCACTGTAAAATTTCCCAATTTTGGCATTTTCACGACGCAAAATTTCCCAAAATGTCTAGGGTCTTTTTCCCAAAATGGGCAGAAAAAGCCCTGCTGTTAGATTAGATTTCAATGCAATATATGATGCGCTGAGATATTAACATAAATGTGGTTACATGCAAAATTTTAACCAGAATTTTTAAGTCTACTAATAAAGGGCCATCATTTGCAAAATACAGTTATCTAACTTGGTTAGTTAAGTACATTGGGTGTATAAAGTCTCAATGCAATACATCAAGTAGTTGCTGATATTATCCTATGTGTGCTAACATGCAAGACCTTTAACCAGAATTTCTAAGTCTCATAATAAAGGGGCAAAAATAATATAATATGAGAGATAGAGTTATCTTACTTGATTAAAGAAGGAGGTTAAATGGTTGAGAGCCTGTGTGTAAAGTTTCAATGCCATACATGATGTTTTCACTGAAGTATTGACTTAACCCTTTACTTCATGTAAACCTAAGCCATTTCAGGCTGCCAGTTCATGGCTTATCAGTTCATATCAGTACCCCTACTTCATAGGAGATAATTGATATTATTGGAATTTTTTCCCTAATGCATTACAAACCTATTTTCTTAGTATTTCTTTTGGTTTAATCAATAAGTCATCAATGTAAAGTTTATAGAGAATTAAATTTCCAATCCAGTCATATAAATTTTATTTTGTTATCTAAATTATTTCCGCATGATATTCATAAACAAACAGAAAAATATGTCAAATTTGATGAAAATTAATTTTTATTACACTTTTATTTATCAAACATAACACGAAATATTATATAAACAACATATTTTTATAATTCATTTAATGCAACCTGAATTGAAACAAAGATGGACAGAATTAAAAAATAGTTCACAACAAAGAAGCACGGTATATTTATATATATGATACAGAAGAAAAAAAGTTGATCAACAGTCACAGTACGTATAACTTTCGGTTATTTAACACTACAATGAACAAATAAAGTTATTATTCAACTACTAAATGAGGCCTGCATGTTATTGTTTACAAAATTTATATCGTTTATTGCATGTCCATGTATTGTCATTTGGGTTTGATTTTAAAAATCTTCATTTCTCGTATCCTTGTGTGCGTGACGCCGAGGTCTGAATTCTCGACGTCGTACTCAATGTCTCAAACTCATTTTAATTGAAGCCAGAATGTTCCGATTCGTCAGACAAACACTGAAATATAAATGACATTATTCAGGAATGTTGTTTTAAACTGAAGTTAACAAGGGCAGAAATTAGCTCTACATCGCATTCTTGTGTATTCGAAAACACGTGTTTCAACAGCTGATCGATGTTAAATTGGGTCATGTCAAAGTTTAACAATAGGGATAGTCATTATTTTATAACACATTTGTACTTACTTTCAATTTGTAGAAGCAGATGCGCATTTTTATGACCGGATTAGCGAAACAGAAGTGACACATATGTCCCATATAATGATTTATGGCCTTTGTTTATACAAGCCAGATGATCTTTTTGTTTATCCAACATGGCCGACATTTTGACACGTTTTCGAACCATGACCTGTGACGTCAGGCGCGTGATCAATAAAATATTGTTGTATTATTGGTAGTTAATTATAACTTGCAGTATTGTGTAAATTTCCACGAGGAAAACAAGACAGGAATGCCCACAAACCTGCGCAGTCAACGTTTTACGCATCTTTGATACCAGTGACCTTATTTCGCAATTTTCCGAAATTCTTTAAATAGTAACATAGTGTTTTTTTTAGTGCATTGTATTTATCGATGTTTATACTTCATGAATATGAATTTATAGCGCATAAACAAGCATCAGGTATGAAAATAAATGCCCCTACATTACGAATACGTAGGATTACGTATCTATGAAGCTATGGATAAAACGTTAAGATCCGTATCTATGAAGCTATGGATAGATAAGTAAAATTGCGTATCTATGAAGTAAAGGGTTAAAAGTGGTTATTTGCAAAAACTTGACCAGAATTTCTATGTGCCAGGGCTTTTTCTGCCCATTTTGGGAAAAAGACCCTAGACATTTTGGGAAATTTGGCGGCATGAAAATGCCAAAATTGGGAAATTTTACAGTTAAAAGAAAAAGTTGTCTAGTCTCCTGTAAATTAGGAAATGATTTAATAGTAGTTTATTTTCCCTTTAAAAGACCCACAATGGCTGAAATATCAATCCTTGGGGTGTAAATATCTATTGCAATAAATCATGACAGATAATATTTCATAATTTAGATCTCTGAATGTCATAAAAATCAATGATTTCTGAGATCAATTTCCAAAAAAACTTCAAATCATATAATTAATTAGGATGTTGAAAATGAACCAGTACAGGTAAAAAGAATATCTAAAAAAAAACGTTGGTACTATAGAAAAAGCCATGAATGTTGAATAAAAAAGGGGCCATTATTTGAATTTAATGCAAACTAGAGTTTTTAACTTGGTTAATTAAGTTGGTTGGATAGTTGAGTACCATTGTATAAAGTCTCAATGCAATACCTCAAGTAGTTTCTGAGATATTAAAGCTGCACTCTCACAGATATACCATTTTTACAACTTTTTTTATTTTTTGCCTTGGAAAGAGCAAATGTTTGCGTAAATATCTGCAAACCAATAATATAAGATTGCTGACAAAAAATCAGATCAGAGATTTTCATATTTCCGTTCGAAAGTTAATGTTTTATGGCTTAAACCGTTACTAACAGTTTCAGAAAAATGCATAAAACATCGATTTTTGAACATAAATATAAAAATCTACGATCTATTTTTTTGTCAGCATTCTTATATAACTATTTTTCATGGATTTTCGCAGAAATTGGCTCATTCTAAGACAAACAAGAGCTGTCACAGAGACAGTGCGCTCAACTATTCCGCCACTTTTCAGTGTAAGGATTGAAAAGTTTTGGCCAAACATGCATGGATCACTGTTAGATTAGATTTCAATGCAATACATGATGTGCTGAGATATTAACATAAATGTGGTTACATGCAAAAAATTTAAGTGTAATAATAAAGGACCATTATTTGCAAAATACAGTTATCTAACTTGATTATTCAATTAGGTTGGGTGGTTGAATACCATTGTATAAAGTCTCAATGCAATACATCAAGTAGTTGCTGAGATATTATCCTAATTTGTGTGCTAACATGCAAGACTGTTAGATTAGATTTCAATGCAATACATGATGTGCGGAGATATCAACATAAATGTGGTTACATGCAAAATTTTAACCAGAATTTCTAAGTCGCATAATAAAGGGGCAAAAATTATATAATATGAAAGATAGAGTTATCTTACTTGATTAAATAAGAAGGTTAAATGGTTGGGAGCCTGTTTGTAAAGTTTCAATGCAATACATGATGTATTTGCTGAAGCATTGACTTAAAAGTGGTTACATGCAAAACCTTAACCAGAATTTCTATGTTGAATAAAAAAGGGGCCATTATTTGAATTTAATGCAAACTACAGTTATCTTACTTGGTTATTTAAGTAGATTGGATTGTTGAGTAATAATAAAGGGCAATTATTTGCACTAAATGCAAACTAGAGTTATCTAACTTGGTAAATTAAGTAGGTTGGATGGTTGAGTACCATTGTATCAAGTCTCAATGCAATACCTCAAGCAGTTGCTGAGATATTAACCTATGTGTGCTTGCACCCAAAACCTTAACCAGAATTTCTAAGTCAAATAATAAAGGCCTATTATTTGCATTAAATGCAAACCAGAGTTACCTAACTTGGTTAATTAAGTAGGTTGGATGGTTGAGTACCATTGTATCAAGTCTCAATGCAATTTACCTCAAGCAGTTGCTGAGATATTAACCTATGTGTGCTTGCACGAAAAACCTTAACCAGAATTTCTAAGTCAAATAATAAAGGCCTATTATTTGCATTAAATGCAAACCAGAGTTATCTAACTTGGTTGATTAAGTAGATTGGATGGTTGAGTACCATTGTATCAAGTCTCAATGCAATTTACCTCAAGTAGTTGCTGAGATATTAACCTATGTCTGCTTACACGCAAAACCTTAACCAAGGGGTGACGCAGACGCCGACGCTTGGGTGAGTAGTATAGCTCTCCTTATTCTTCGAATAGTCAAGATAAAAATAAAAAAGTTGTCAAAACGTTCAATCTGTGAGAGTAAAGCTTTAACCTATGTCTGCTTACACGCAAAACCTTAACCAGAATTTCTAAGTCGAATAATAAAGGCCTATTATTTGCATTAAATGCAAACAAGAGTTATCTAACTTGGTTTATTAAGTAGGTTGGATGGTTGAGTACCATTGTATCAAGTCTCAATGCAATACCTCAAGTAGTTGCTGAGATATTAACCTATGTGTGCTTGCACCAAAAACCTTAACCAGATTTTTTAAGTCGAATAATAAAGGCCTATTATTTGCATTAAATGCAAACTAGAGTTATCTTACTTAGTAATTAAGTAGGTTGGATGGTTGAGTACCATTGTATCAAGTCTCAATGCAATACCTCCAGTAGTTACTGAGATATTAACTTATGTGTGCTTGCATGCAAAAGCTTAACCAAGGTGTGATGCCAACGCCAAAGCTGAAACCAACGCCAATACTAGGATTAGTAGTATAGCTCTCCATATTCTTCGAATAGTTGAGCTAATAAATATGTTTAAACCAAACTAAAGACTCCTCTCCAACAAGACATGCATGGAAGTAATGCAGCCTTTGACTGTAGTCTAAAATAATAAGACAACAAATAATTATACAGCATTCTTCTAATCCCTAACGTCTAAACGAGTTTGTGCAAAAATGTTTTTTTTGAAAAATATTGAAATTGTATTTAGAGAAGTATTTTATGTTTGAAATAGATAATATAGGTTTATATTCATATTTTACCATGTAAGTGCAAAGATATATTGCACAAAACAAGCATAAATGCATTAAAACACAGGGTTTACCTATCCAATAAAACGAAACTTTAATGATACCGACAACAATTATGCCAATCGTAACAAATTGGCTATCTCCGGCAAGCTTCGAGATAACCTCGTAACACAATCATAACAACTAGGCCATGATTGTGGAGGAGATCTGATTGATATAAAACGGTGAACTGCAGCCTTGCAGGTTCCTTTCATGTAAATATATCCTTATGCTTTGACAGTATGAAAAGAAATGAAAAAAACCCATCAAACTCATGATTGTTCATTAGATATTTATTTTTTGTGTACGGACCTTATATAAAAAAAAACATTATCTAGTAAAATTTCTTGTTTTTATGTTTCTTTTATAGATGCAATATGCTTTAACCCAGAATCCCCATTGGAATAACTACCCACTTTCGTTACGAAACAATTTGTATGTGAAGGATTTCCCTTTAATATCAAAATCATTAAAAATCCATAAACATACAAATATTTGCGCTAGCAGCCTACAGTACACTTTACGAGTTAGACCCTTTTTCCTCGATCACTCCGAGGGATGAAGTCAATGATTGCGGATTTCATCCCAGGGTAAAACTATTGCCCTCGCTGACCCTGCGGCAGAACTCCGTGTCTAATCAGATAATCAAGAAATCATTCTTGTTCAAATATATTTGTTTTTTATGCATATGAACATTGTAAATCTTAAAAGATTTTTACCGTTGTTTAATTTGTATTTGTGTCCGTAAACACCAATTGAATAATGTCTTTACTTGTTATCAATAAACATTGAATCATTGATGCATTGCTATTTATTGTATTTCGTCATAATTCAGTACACATTTTACACAAATCTGAACCATGACCCCTGGCCTGTTAAGCTTAAGAAATTTTGAGAAATTGGGGCCAGATGTTACCCGTGTGATCGATACTATATAGAATATATACATAATTGGTGGTAAAAAAAAGCTATGACAATTTAGGGAATTTTCCGCAAAAAAACAATACAAGAAGGCCTTCAACCATGCGCTGTGAACTTTGAACGCGTGTTTGACACCCTTTTCAGAAATAGTGTAATAAGTATCCTAGTCCTTTTTGAGTGAATTGTGTTTATCAATGTATTCAGTCATAAGCAAAAAACATGTACTGGTTGAGAAGCAATTTCCGACGGAAAGCAGTTTCCGACAAATCGCTTTTTGGCATACTTTCTTTAGATCTTCATAAAGAAGGCACTGCAATTCAACTATATGGTAACTAGGCAATCAAAAGTTGAAATTCTTACAGAGACACATAAGTAACTTTTATTATTATTTAATGTTTAATGTTTATTTTTTATATTGTACACAAACTTGCACGTGGGGGATCAGCATGCGCAGAGTATTGCGCATGCGTGTGAACCTAATTTGCATATCTATGAATAGCTACAAGGTTTTCCTATATTGACTTATACAAACGATGATCATTGTTTACATATTTGTGAACGCTGGTGGCATGCTTGTAAGACACCCACATTCACTTAAATGTATACAAACACAAGTTTCTATCAGAAATGAATCAAAATATCATTGATATTCAGTGTCTGCCTGATTTCGAGTATGAATTGACTGTCGTAAATTTTAAGGTTTAAATTTTTCGTAAAGGCTAAAAAAAATATAAAAATATTTCTCTTATTACAGTCTTATATTAAGTATATTAAATAAACGGATAATAAAAACAAACAAAAGGCCCTTAAATATGCCACGAATTCAATTTGTCGGAAACTGCTTCTCATCACAAGCTAATCAGAACAGTGTAAGTACCCTCTTTGCGCCACTATTAGATACACTATATGTGACGTCACACATGTGAAAAATATATCGACAATCGCAGCTTGAGCTGTAGTTATCTGAAATGCGGCTTGAGCTGTAGTTATCTGAAATGTGAACAATTTTAGTAGGTATTCAAACATGTTTAAATAATTCAATAAAAACGTAAAAAAATGTTGGAAACTGCTTCTCAACCAGTATATAAGATGCATGTGCAATAAGTGAAAAATGACTGCATTCTTGTGGTAAGCTAACTTCATGCAAAATGGACAGGGGAAAAAGAATAATAGCAATTTCCTGGAGCCGTCATAATCGTGTGAAATTTTTAAATTAAAAAATAACATTTGCGTAGATTCTTATCAAGTGTCCGCAGATTTTGCGGAGTTAACCCCTCTGGGCAACTCCGCGTTTGTAATTATTCGATCTGATCACTGATCACACTCCGGCATTTAATTCAAACTCAGAAGATATATTCATTATGCTGGCCGCCATAGCGAAAATCCGTGGAGGAACACGGAAAGAGTGTCTAACTCGTTGAGTGTACTGTATGTTACTTTTGTAAAGTCTAAAGATCATGAGGATTGATTTTAAAAACATTGTAACCTAGTATAAATGCAATTAAAAAATTGCCGGGCATTTACATTGAAAAACGACAGAGATAACTTACTGCTTCAGCATTTGAGTGGAATATTCTAAAAAGCCTGGGACCTTTGATAACGTGGAAAATATTTCCCATTTTCGCTTTATTTGTTGACACACTAACGATCACGATCACCTAAGATGTTTCGGCGATTATTGAGTTGGGGCAGGCAACAGTTTACTAAATAGAGCTCAGGGTTACGCAGTGATTTCCCATTATTAGTGTAATGTACATGCATACAAATTATACTCGAATATCCTTTGTAGAATAAAGTTCTGCTGGATGGTCTCACTTAATATGTCGCAAAGAATTTTGGGATTTTTTTTCATTAACCTTGCAATTGGTACATCCTTCAGAGAAAAGCATGCTCGACCTTGAAGGGGTCCACTGGTCCCAATTAAGTAATCATTAGTTCTAGATCTATGAACAAATCTTTTTTTCAAATCAAAATATTGCCGTCCGACGTAGCATTTATGACGCAATTTATCACGTGGTATACACACACTGATGAACAAACTTCTGTCTATAGCGGAATATTATACTATGAACGCACATCCGCCGCTTACAGCGGACAGTTACATAACATTCCCTTCCAGAAGACTCGTCCTGAGTCTTGGTCTGGGAAACTCCGTTCCGGCAGTTATCAACATCCTACCGCTGCCACCATTTGTAACGTGCATGACAAACAAACACCTACAGATCACTTTAGAGAAAAGCATGCTCGACCCTGAAGGGGTCCACTGGTCTTCATAAACACTAAATTCTCTATCCACACGGAGCCCGGGCTTTGCTAATTGGCATATAACCAATCAAGTAAACTTTCTATTAATTAACGTACTTTCTTCTTTAAAGGAATATTAAGCTATGGACGCACATCCGCCGCCTACAGCGGACCGTTACACATTTTTTTACATTGTAGTTGCACTGCACATACTTAGTCTTAGATGACGTTATTACAAGGGGCAGGTCTAGGATTTTATGTTAAGGTACATGTAGTGTAACGATTAACAGTCAAAACGTCCCCAGGTCAAAACGTCCTATGGTCAAAACGTCCTCATTTTGGTCAAAACGTCCCCAGTGCCTAGTCAAAACGTCCCCAAGAACGTCCCCATTTTTTTTTTAATTTATACATCAACTTCAATGTATATATGATTAATTAAAAAACAAGAAGTAATAACTTCCCAAATATTTATTTGATGTCAGGAATTATATTTGTAACAATAATGACAATAAGTTTACTAACATTGACTACAATTATACTTTATTTATTTGATAATAGGCAATATATTAATAACAATAATGATAAGAATATAATAATACTTTATCTATTTGTTGACACGAAATATAATATTATCAATAATGATAAGATGTGTACTATCATTGACTAGTCCTCATCCTCAACCTTCTCTGTTCTTAGGACTCGATGACCATAGATAACTGAGACCTTCTTCAGGAGCCCTGAAGTTGATATATCGCCGGCAGTGTAGGCGTCCCACGCACTAAACAGCCTCGACTGCATCGACCGAGTTGACTTTCGCTGAATTCTCCGAAGACTGAGTTCTGAAACCAGATGAATCTGCTCTTCCACATCCTTGGCCTCGAGATGCAGGACTTGGAGGAGGACGTAGAAGGGTGGCGCCGCTCCCGTCTTCATGTTCAGTCGACGATGCCACCCTGGAGGAGAGAAATTTAATTCTAAAATACATATACTATTTATTGAATAGATGCAAGTTATAATTCTAAACATATTTTGTACATTTCTTTTTTTTGTTTGCTTTACAATTGCGAGCTAAAACATTTACCTTCTACATCATTGTTGGTTCGGACAGCTTGTCCGAAGACGCACCACTCCTCTACTGTCCAACACGGAGAAGAAAACCACTGCTGTTCTAAGTATTCTAACAAGGGGAGCACTGCTTCAGAAGATGTGTAGTCCTTCATACACTCAAAGGTTGGCCGGATGTGTTCTTTTGGTAAGAAAGGAAGGCTAAGAACCTTCCGGATGAAAGCATGTGTTCGCCGGTCCTGACTATACTGGGTGGCAAGTCCAAGTCGCTGTAGGGGTATATATATATATATATATATATATATATATATATATATATATATATATATATATATATATATATATATATATATATATATTACATCCTAACATTACCTTTTTTTATCTAAAAAATGTCTGAATGTTTTTTTCTTGATTTTGTAACATTTTAATCATGAGTAACGTATTCAATGTTTTTTTATATATTGGTAGGTACCTGCACGGTCCTCCAAATAGCCTGACCCCAATGAAAGGCGCAGCCACGGAGCTCGATGGCTGGGAACACATCCTTCGCCGCTTTCCACAACCCCCTCTCGTAATCTAGAACCATGCCCTCTACGGCGCACTGCCCAACGATGGCGTTCTTGATGGACTATTTAGAAATACAAGAAATGAAATGAATAACAATCTCTATCATAATAGTAGTTTTAAATTTTATCGTCTCAAAAGAGAAAACATGTATACTCTTAAAATAATTGTGATAGGCTGATCGTTTACCTCGAATACTGCAACGTAGTCACGTGCTTTGCGCCCGGTCATCAACGCAAACAACAGCGGCACCTGTTTGCTGCAATCGGCCCGCTTCACGAACACGTGTATTGTCAATAACATTACAAACGGGAGCCGCATACACTGAAAAATACGCAATGCCATTTTATACAACATACTTTACGAAGTCTCCATTAAAAAGATGTGTGTTCAATAAACCAAACCGGTTAGTTACTTACACATATTAGAGATAGTCAACATTAACTTACCTTGAATGTACCATCCACATACCAACGGGAGGCACGGCGTAGTACAGAAATTTGAGCATCAATCCCGAAGATGAGGTGTCGCCTGTCCTCCACAATGATGTCGTCGCGACTGAAGTTCTCTGGGATGGCATTGTTGTCCAACTGAAATCATCATCATCATCATCATCATCATCATCATCATCATCATCATCATCATCAACGCCATCAACAACAACGTTTTGACCTGCAACCAGAGTAACATAGGGGGTTGTAGCTTTTAACTTGCGCCCCTGCCTCAGAAACAAAAATAATAATTTGGTTTAAAAGTCGGATTTGGGGATATTCCCCAAAATATTTCTAACAATTTTTAGTCCGAAATGATGCATTTTAGGCGTCTTTCTTTAATCTTTTTCTATTTTTTTTAATATAAAAAAATAAACGTGGGCGAAATATGGGAGGAGTGCCGGGTGCACCCTCCCTGGATCCACTAGTGACTACATGCGGACAGATGGGGGTTTTGATCTGCGCTATTAGCAGTGTCAGAAATGAACACTTTTACTTATGGGAAGTAATTGACCAACTAACAAACATATACATCCTATTTATTTCTGTCAATAATTTGTACTATAAAATGCATACAGCTAGGCTATAGAGACCTTTTACGTCCGGAAATGGAGATTTTCTTGAAAGAAATGAGAAAGTTAACACCGTGTGATTTCTTTAAAGGATAGTTACTGAGTCCCCTGATCTAAAAATCGTTTTTATAAAATCTAAGATAATTATCTTAGATCAAATTCCAATGCTAAATACATGTATATTCAATAATATCCCATGAATCGCAGTCAGCAAAGTATCAAATTTTCGCTCACTCACATTGCCAACTTTGAAGCTTATCAGGCTAACGGCCGTATTTTCAATTGATTTCTCCTCTCTGTGCAATAGTGGGGTAGTTTAGGAATTATTAATCTATTGGAAGTTTTGCTAGATTAAACCAGCTAAGAATTTAAGAATTTATGAGGGTCATAAATCAGATCCGTCTTAATAGTTTCCATTGACACTCGTAAGTTTCTTATAAGGCTAAAACGACATTGAGTAGGGTTAACAAAGAAAATTTGGTTGATAAAAATAATACTGAATTCGTAAGTCATCTCTGATTAACTGTCTAATTTTACATCTTAAAAATATAACCTCTGTTTGAAGCCCCTGATTGATCGTTAACAATTCAGTTGACTTTATTATATAACAGTTGGAGCGTAACCGCATCTTAGCACGCTTACCGCCCTTTATTCTAAATTGGCCATTTCCTTTAACAAAGTTAGCTGCCGCCTGGCGGTGTTTTTCAAAGGTAAGTTTGATATCCCAGAATAATTTATTTCTGGCTTCCATCACTTCAATGTTGATTCTTTTTTTGATATTTACTTCATATTAAAATTATGGCGTAACCCCCATACCAAACTTCCAAAGTAAACTAGAATCAACTGAGTACTTATGATGATGCAAGTGAATGACTCAGCAATCACATGGCCATGATGACGTCGATGGATTCAATTTAAGCATCGACTTCAAATTGTTCATTTAGTTGAAACCAATTTAAGTAAGATTGAAAATATCTTTTGATAAGTTAAAACAATTGATTTATTTCAAATGTTTTATCTGTTGTATTTTTAATTTTTCAAAATAGTAAAATAAAAGCAAAATAAACACTACATTTGTTACAGGTGCTCATCATATTACCTGGATACAGTAATATATATATATTTTTTAACACTATTTCATTTTTTTGGTCAAGATAGTGAATATATGTCATTAAAAAAAATATTCCACAATTTTTCATGAAAAAATGAGTATTATTATTATATAAATAAAGTTTTATGTAAGGTGAACATGTGCATAAATTCATCAATTCTAAAGGACCTAAACAATAGAACATAATAATGGGGATAATCTGATAATTTTTACACTTCTGATAGGTAAAATTCCCATCTACAAGAAAAATTCAAACAAAGTGCATCTACCAGAAATCTAAATTTGCCATTACGAAAGAACCGGGAGGTTGAAAAACAACAGCTTTTTCCTCTGTAAAACACGTTAAAAACAGACTGACATGCGGTTCCTTTGCGCCTGCAAATACAAAGAGAAGCTTGAAATATCATTTCTTCTGTTGAAAACACATTGGAATGAGACGCATATTTATCCAAATCAATGTTTTTTGTTGCGGTTTGGAATTGATGTATAATATACTAATTTTCTTTCATGAAAAAATGTTAAATAATTTTTTAAATGACATATATTCACTATCTTGACCAAAATTAATAATAAAAAATAACATTAAAAAAATGTATTACTGTGTCCGGGCAATGTGACGAGCACCTGAGACATTTTGAAAATATGTTAGAAACTACATTTTACTTCATTTACCTGAAAATATAGTTATTTTGTCTGTACAATGAATACAATTGAAATAACAGCCTGACATAAAATGCATACATGCCATATCCCCCGGGGGGGGGGGGGGGAATCCCTCGGAATTTCGATCCATCCCCTGGTCTCCCGGCGGGAGATAAAAATCCCCCGGAATTTAATTTTTTTTTTTTTTAAATTTTACATCAGGCAATAATGATAAAGTCAAACCACAGTATGTGAGTGAAACTCTCCAAAAGTAAACTTTTACAACAAGTGATCAAGTAATTTGTAGTAATTATCAAAGGCAAAGAAATATTACTCTTTTGGAAGGAAGAAATTAATAATATTTATTCTATTCTCTTATTGTCTGAAAGTCATCAAAGCTGATAGAATTAAGCACAATTTTTTAAAAAGACTTTGGAGGAAGGTAAATTTAATTTAATTGTCTCGAAAACATATTTTTCCAATGACATGTTTTGTTTTGCAAGTGCATTACAGTACGACATGACAGTTTATCATAAAAATATGATAAATCATGACATAAAATAATTCTGTATAATGAAAAAGTTAAGAGGTTTTCAAAGCAAACTATATGTGAATACATTTTTTCATACTTGCGTCTAAAAATACTTTAAAATTTCGCCAACTTAGACCTGCTAAAAAAATCCCCCTGAATACAACCAAAATCCCCCTGAATTTTCAGCCTTTTGAACAAATCCCCCTGAATGGTCTCCAGAAAATATGGCATGTGTGAAAATGTAAAGAATTTTGGTTGGGTTTGGATATTGCGTTTTCTTCAGCTAACATGTCTCAAAGGGTAATATATAACGTGTTCAATGAAGTTCTTAAAGCGACAGTCCGCAAATCGGGCAAATTAGCCATGAAAAAAAATAAAATTCATCTATGTGTTGATAAGCATTCCTGACTGACGAATCCAAAAAAAAATTGGTTCAAATCGACCTAGAAATGAGTTTTTCGTGTCATTTTCAATATCTCTTCTAACTATCGGCCCCCCGAGAGTTAACGGTTATATAAATAGAAAAAACAGTGGGATTCCAAAGTTCTTGCGCATGCGCAGGGCGATACTATTTCCCGGTCTCTCCTCGTAAAATCCGGTCTCATCCGGTCTCATAATTCCCGGTTCATAATTTATGGCCCCAGGCAACGGATTGTGTTGCTGATGTTTATAACACGATTTTGACAATCTTATTTGTTTTTATATGTAACAAAATGGTATAAAATATATAAACATTATGTCTTAATTTATGCAATTTGTTATAGGTATACACTATTTATGCAATTCGTGTTAAAGGTGTAGAGAAAGATGCGATGCAGTACAAATGCTCATGTTTTTTGCATAAAAGATTGAGGACGGCTAGAGTATGAAGTAACTTAGAATTGCACCTTTTAAATTATGTTATGTTATGTTATTGTTCTTCCTTTTATGTTTACCCCCCCCCCCCGACATAAAATTTTTAAAGCATAAATGATTACAATTGAAAAATTCCATGTTTGCATATCCGACTCATATCGATACGATACGATATGTTTATTGCGTAAAAACATTATACAATGTTCATCGCATGTAAACAAGTAAATCAATGAATGGAGAAAAAGTACACAAACACATTTTCTGGAGCTAAAAGTTGCAATGTTATAACATCCTATTATAGTAATTATGCGTGTGCTTAGACATTAAAGCTACTAGATGAAGAGTGTTTCTTTGAAGTTGCGCCATTCTGAAGTAATCAACACATTATGTCTCCATTTTTCGTTTATAATTTTGTGCTATTCGCTAATGCTAGGTTTATATTAGGCCACGATTACCACGATGTCCCCGATTCCAGAGCATCGTGGCGAACGTAACAGAGCGTGGAGTCGAATCGGGGTGATCGTGGGGGGAGCGTAACGGAACGTGGTTGAATCGGGGACATCTTGGGCATCGGGACAGATTTTAAATCAAACTTAAATTTTACCACGATTGCCCCGATTCATTTTCTAATCGTGACATAGCGTGGCCTTCGTAACAAAACGTAACGGAACGTAACGAAGCGTAACAGAACGTGGAGTACAATCGCAACAGATCGGGACCAGCGTGGACACATTTTTTCATCCCGCTTCGCTGCGACGTCTCACGATAGCTCCACGCTCTGCTACGATCTACCACGATCTGTTACGATATACACTTTTCTACCATTTATTGCTCCACGTTGCGTCACGCTCTCCTACGGTATCCCCGATTGTCGTTCACGTTCTGATACGCTCTGACACGCTCCATCACGTTTCCTCACGATAGCCACGATTTCCACGCAAGCTGCATATACATAACAGCTTTATCTACTGGTACTCTATCGTTTAATCATGCCAGCGAAACGAAAAGGTTCCAAAACTTCAAGAACTGTTGTGGTTGATGTTCATCCGCCACCACCCCCTCCCCCACCTCCACAACCGGAAGAAATTGAAGATGCTCCGACATCCCGACACCGGAGTTCGGCGTTTAATAGTTGTGTGTAATGTCCATATTGAAGCCTACTTTCAACACTTAACCATGGCTTAACCCAGCATGACCTAGGCTTTCTATTTCTTCTTCTGACTTCTAATCCGATATTTATATCACGTGTATGCTGTGACCTTTTCTTTCGTTCAACAATATATGCGTAAATTAAAACAGCCAATTCAGGATCGTCTATATCCAGCTGGTTCATTGTTGCGAATAATAAGCCTAAAGTGAATTATTTCTTGCTTAAATTTCAAATCGTGACGTAAAACGTGGGCCTTTGTCTCAAATCGTAGGTCAAATCGCAGGAGATCGCAACAAAGCGGCTTTGTCGTGGGAGATCTTAACAGGACGTAACGGAACGTGGTGGAGCGTGGAAGCCAATCGTGTTGATCGCAACAAAGCGTAACAGAACGTGATGCAAATCGTGGGCTCGATCGTAGCAAAGCGCAGCAGAACGCAACAAAACGTGCTGATTTCGTAAGGAAGCGTAACAGAACGTGGAGTAGACCATTTAATCGTAGAGCTCCCCGATTTTTTTAGCCTCTGGATAATCGGGGAGATCGTGGCCAGATGTAAACCTAGCATAACATTGAATACATTTGAATACCTTCGTCATTATTACACAACTTTAGCCGAATATATTTTATTTGTCAACTTGAAGTTTGCAATAAAACTCTAGCTGTTTAAGAAATCTGATGCTGATTATTTTATTTATTTTTGAATTTGGTTATATGTTATCATCGTATTATTTCTAATTAAGATTATTAGAGCCTTTGCATAACAATCATTTATTCTATAAAATTGCCTTTATAATAAACAACAATATTTTTAGGGTATGAACCGAACAGTAGCCGTGCGTGTGTTATAAAAAACACTAATCCGTTTATCATGCCCTTATCGAGGGACATTCGCTAATCTCTGACACGCGTTGCATAACGCATTTACACCTTTCATGATATGACATTATTGTGTATTGTCATAAACCTGTTATGAAGAGTTCCTTGACAAAATAAAATGATAATAAATAAACTTATGAAATATTCGGAAGGCTATTTTACAAATGAAATATAACTAACAACATACAAGAATCTTTATTTAAAGTCGTCATGATCGGTGGAACTACGATGCTCCTAATTTATAAAAAGTAACAAATCTCAGCTTATAAAAGTTCCACGACTTCTATAACAACCAAATGTACATGCCTGTGGTGTCTTTGCAACTGCTAATGCTGTGGATTTTTGTTTTAAGAATGGCTATGTAAATACAAACGTCAATTTCGTTGTAAGTGAAATGAGGGAACATGTCAGCTGTCTAGAAAAAAAAAAATCCGTTTTATAGAGAAAATGAAAAGTCGCGATCCCTATGAATTTCAAATTAAAAACATTCTGTTCATGTGAAATGCCAGAATTCGTCGATAATTTAGTTATTTGCGAAAATAGAACATGCAGGAAAAGATTCCACATGAAATGCGTCGGCATAAAAATTAAAATTAGACGATCAGTTGGCAGAAATACATAAGGCAACTGGTCGTGGAAGCGCATCTGCTGCAACAAAATCAATAGTTAAACAAAAGAAGGATAATAGAATTCCTGAAGTACTGAGATAACTTACAAATTTGATTTACATGTAGTCAAGCATTGTTATTTTTTGTATTACTATTATCAATAGTATACTTATAACTGAATTTAATATGAAAAAAACACACACTCAATGTGTTTGTTATTCATGACATTAATTTCAGTACATGTGCATATTTCATGTTTTTATCTTTGCCTAAATTTATTTTATGTTTTATTGATATAAAATTTGAAATAAATAGTGACATAATTATCATCAAATATCTAATGTTTTAATCAACTGTAATCTTTTGTAATCCTATTACCCCCCGCGGTCATTAACACCTTTTTGATCACGCCCGATAGCTACTATAAAACAGAGACCGGAGGAGACCGGGACCGGATGAGACCGGGACCGGGAAATAGTATCGCCCCCAAGAGTAGTCGGAAAAACCGTAGACCTACTTTCTCTTTTGCCGTCTAAAAATAGCAACTTTCGGCAATTTTCAATTTGTTAAATCTAAGTTATTAAAGCGATTTTTTAAAAAATAATTGCGGTTCAGTCGGTCTGAAACAATGTGGAACTTATTAAAAACTTTTGAAATACGGTTACTTTTGCGGACTGTCGCTTTAAGCTAATTCCGTACTAGTATTTTATTAGCATTTACAAGAAACAATAGGGAAGCTTTTCAATGAACTGGGAGTTGTTTTCATAATACACCAGTCAATTGTTTCCACGCCCCCCCCCCCCCCCAGGTCTAGCAAAAGCGGGGACTTTGACTATCGGTCCAGTCAACCCCGGCTAAAATCCCTGGCCTGCGGGGACAAACAAATGGTAAAATCCCTGCCAATTGCCCCTGCAACCCAGGGACCCTGAGCAAGGCCCATTCCCCGCTATATTTAAAGCAAAGACAAAACCACCGCATTCACCCGGCACTGTGGGGCCACCTGAAAGGTAAAAACACTGCCCATTTCCCTGGCTATCCCTGGTATACCCCCAGACCTGGGGGAGGAGGCCATGACAGGTTACAATTGACTGGTGCATAAAGACTTTTAGTAAAAAATAATAATGATAGAGCTGTCTCCCTGTAAGTTTTTGCAAAGTGGAATTTACCGTGTTACACATATTAATAATGATCTTGTCATCCCTGGAGTATAATAAATAACGCTTTCTTAATAAGCTGGTGCACTTGGTATTTATGCATGTTTCGCAAACAGGATTAAATTTTAAGTACATCCTCCAATAATTAGGGTTCCCATGCTACTGGGAAAATGGGAAAAAATCTGGAATATGGAAAAATCTGTTTCTGGTTGTGAAAATGCCTTGAAAAGCCAGGAAAAAGTTACACTTGGTTGGCAATATGCTAATTAGCAAAGCCTGGGTTCTGTATGGATTGAGAATTAACTGTATATAAAGACCAGCAGACCCCTTCAGGGTTGAGCATGCTTTTCTCTGAAGGGATCAGTTGGTGTTTTTTTAACATCACAAGTTACAAATAGTGGCAGCAGTGGGATATTGACAAGTGCCAAACTGGACTTGCCTTATTGTTGAGTTTCCAGTGTTCGAAATTCGCGGTAGCCCGATAGCCCGAGGCTACCAAATTTCAGCTGGGGCTACCGATTTTCCACAGAAACTAGCCCAACTGGGCTACCGTTTTTTCCTTGTGATTTAAAAAAACACAAAAAAAACTGCCAATTAAACGTGTTACGCATCGTGTTTTATATACGCAAAGCCTTATTATTCAAGAATGCGTCCTTCAAGGCGACTTGAGTGCCAACGGCATAGTCAGATTCGCCGAAATTTACGATGATAAAAAAAGCTAATTGCTCTGCTATTCAGGACTCAAGCCATGTGCTCAATGTTTGTTTATTTAATCAATGAATATAAGCACATGTCAAAATTAATTAACGCCCAAAGTGACAAGTAATTATCGATCAGTTTCTAACCAGTAACTGTGTCTAATAGCAGCAGTCAAACTCTATGACGTCATAAACTCCGCCCATTATGTAAATTAACGAATAAAGTCGGCAGTTTTTGACAACAACGATGGCTATGAAAATCAACAATGCTAAAATAGCAATATCAACATTGATATTTTGTTTATTTCATTTAAATATATTTTATTTATTAGCTAAAATAAAAAGAAAGATATTTAAGTTTTTAATGCGAACAGAACATAATCATTCTACAAAAGTTGTCTGAAATGCGGAGGAAACAGGTGCCTGCTTACTTCCTGACAAATTTAATCAAAGTGAAAGGAGAACTGTCGGATATAGTTAACTCGTTGTCTGTGTACAGTACAGTAGGGTTCTACATGTTGTATTTTATACCTTTGAATAGCTTTGCCATTAATTTTTGAAGAACAATTATAGGAATATTGGCAATATGAACATCCATATATTTTTGTTGTTACTTCTGAAACTTGAAAGTGAAACTGAAAGTTGAAAAGAGAAAAATGTCATTGCACAATCGCTGGTGCATATCGGATTTGACAGAACTTACAGTACATGCATAACTCTTTCCATTAAATAAATGATATGTTCAGAAAATATTTTTCTCTTTTTTCTCGTAATTAAACCTTTTTGAAAACTTTATTAGTTACTGAACTTTTGATGACTACACTAATGTAAGTATGATTATAATTTATTATTGACACATTGTTCAGATTGGGGAGCATTTATTGAAACTGTATGAGCGTGCTAGATTAGATGATCGGACTCGTTGCGGAATCGTAATTAAACTTCCAAAATTTATTCCGAACGAGTGAAATTTTTAAGTGTTTAAGTTTGGGCTAGTGAAATTGGTTTCGGGCTAGTAAAATTTCCTATCTGGTAGCCTGAATGGGCTAGTGGATTCAAAGCCGAATTTCGTACACTGAGTTTCCCAGACCTAGACTTGGGACAAGTTTTCTCGGATGGGAAAGTAATGTAACGGTCAGCTGTAGGTGGTGGATAAGTGTAACGGTCTGCTGTAGGCAGCGGATGTTCTTTCATAGTATAACATACCTTTATAGACGGAAGTACATTCATAGTACTATGTATGTTAATTTGGTTGGTAATATGCAAATTAGCAAAGCCTGCCCGGTTTTGTATAGAAAAAAACAAAGTACAAATTCCGTGTCACACAAATGTTAAAGTATACAAATATGCCCGTAATTTGTTTACGCTTTGAACTTCCAATATTTTTACACCCAGAATCAACTAGGAACTTGTAGGAATATCAGGCGGAATAATGATACTCCATACTCCAGGTGGAATTCATCGATTCCGTGCCAATTCCACCTCAATTCTGCCCGGAATCCGCCCCTTTATATCGTACGGGCAGGGTCGACACTGTTCTATGTACAGATAGTAGGTGGGCCTTAAAGTTTCCAAAAAGCAAATACCGTAGCCAAGACCCTTTTAAAATGACATTGATGTTATTCAACAAGTTGAAGTTAAAATGGCCAATAAGTTTCTTTTTAGCATGTTGAAATGTTACAATGTTTCACTGAAATGTTTTATAGCTTAACTATGAAAAAAGGTCGGATGAAAGTCTGGAAGTTTGCAAAAATTTAAAAAACTTGAAAAATTCTGGAATTTTACTTGCAGAAATATGTGGGAACCCTGACAAATTTGTTATCTCCCGTATGCAATTATTCGCCCGGAATTGACACGTAATCTAACAATAAGATCCAGGGTTTCCACCAGGAATTTCATAAGGCATGTCGGGAGGGGAGGATGCGGGAGGGGTATCCCCTCCTTACGTTGATTTTTTTTTATTTTCGTAATCAAAATGGTGCAATTCCGTGCATTTCAAACAAGTTTACAGCTATGTTCCTTTGATTTAGAATTACAAAATCAAGTCCGAAAAGGTTAATTGTGTTGTTTTTTTCATTTATTATTGGTATTTCTCAAGTATTCCGACAATACAATACCGACGATATCGATCGACTCATGTTTCGTTTAGTGTGGTACAAAATGTGTAAAACGCGCTCTCTGCATGCTGCCCGTGAAACACAAAAAAGCCCGGAGCAAAGCGACGGCTCGTGGGTGTATATGAGGCTGCAACAGCTAATAATTTTGAAGCCGGGTCGGCTAAATAATAACTAAAAGGGAATGTAATGTGTATTTTCAGATTTCCGCTAATGCCGGATACATAGGGAACAGATCATGCCCCTACCTGTTATGAATAAAACACAGATTATTTTCAATCATTACATAAGAACTATCTTATGTCTGGATTGATTCGTTTTGCGGACTTTTATAATGTGCTTAATATACCGATAATAAAAACACGACAAATGCTCGGATTACAACGAGGAGCACGTATTTAAGTTCCCAGACTGTCATTTTAAAATCAAGTCAAGATGGTCAATTGTTATGGACATCGATTGCGCTTTATTGAAATTCGTTACAGCGCAACAATGTTACTTCCAACTTTATTTTCAAAATGCTTAAAACTGTATCAAAGTCATTTTATTCAATGTGTAGTTCTCACCGTCTGCGCTTTCCTGCAACCAAGAGTTTTGATGGTGTTGAAACACAGATTGGCGGTTCAGGAGCTGGAGTCGTTGAGCTAGGCTCACTAACCTCAGTACGTGAGCGCTTGAAGAATGATTCAATAGAAGCCGTGGAAGGTTTACGTTTCGACATGTTGGAGTTCTTATACAGAATGATTTGTTTTTTCATATAAACATAGTAAAAAATGAAGATGACATGACATGTTTTGATAGGTATTATCTTTTCTTTGACCATGCTTCTCAATTACAATTTAATAATTGGTAAACAAAAGGACAATTAACAAACGGACTCGGGATCAATAAACAGAATAAAACGACACATAATTTATGTTACCGAAATCAATTAACACTTATTGTTTACTTTGCAATCATAGGTGATTATAGGGATGAAGATCGCAATCACGACAGTGGTGTTTTTCACACATTCCAATTTTGATAAAGAATAGGAGGAGTTTGGTTAATTGGCACTGTTGAACCTCACCGACACGCTGTCATGTTGTCGTCGATCCTGAATGGCTGATGCAAATGCCGTAATAGTCCTGACATGCATTCTGGCTGTCAGTCAACCGTTGCAACCGTTGCAATCGAAGCCAAACTGTGTATTGTCAAAACTGATGATTGTTTTGATAAGGCTTGTCGCTGCGCGGATTAAAGCATGTTGGCATAATTAACGCGGGCCCGACAAGCCATAAAGGTCTGGCGGAAACCCTGAGTTCCGGGCGGAGGTATTTTCCAGGCGTAGTTTGAAAAAAGTAATGTTTAATGTTAAAGGCGGAACCCGGCCATATCCTGGCCGGGTTTTTATGGCAAAATATGTAAATGAGGTGTGGCGGAATTTCAGGTTACGGGCGGATTTTCAGATTTAGCTTGATTCTTCGTTACAGGTGGAATTTGAGATTACGGGGGGAAATTCAGAATGAGACGGAATTTCGGTTGTGGGTGGAATTTCAGATTACGTGCGGAATTTTAGATTCAGACGGAATTTCAGTTACTGGCAGAATTTTAGTGGGCGGATATATTCATACATAATCAGTATTTACAAACAGCTGGATCTTGTACCCCATTGATAGCCCATAAGGCTTATCGGTGAGTCAAATATTGCAGCACAGTACTGTACATGATGACCTCGAATCGAGTGGAAGTCCATTATTTATAGCCGACTGGGCGAATTTTAATTCAATTGCTATAAGTGGTTGATGTTATAATGTCCCATTTAGTGTCACAAGTAACATTTTAAGGTTACTTTAAAGTTCATAAAAGCTGAGTGTGAATTAATATCATGGGGTCATGTTTTTTTCCTTTATATGTTTGACTTCCCTTTGTATTTTTATTCTTATTTTTATTGCATATTTTATATTACATTGAGTATGCGGTGTTTAGATATGAAAGCATGGAAGATGTTTAGCTTTTAACTCGCTATGTGAAATCTGAATGATGAAAGGAACAAAACAATTCAATAACTTTTATGACTTTCGAATTATTTTGGAATTCTTTTGGCTGAACAGGGTTAGACACTAACATTTTTCACAAGGTAGTCCCTCGGACTACTGGATCTAAAATCCAGGTAGTCCAGCAAAAATTCTGATAGTCCAAAAAATGCAAGCCTGCAACGGATTCCTTCAGTGTTTTGTTAGACTTCTCCATAAAACAGTGTCAGAATAACCCTTTGATTGATCATGTTTCTTATCTGTCTCAGTCTTAAAATTTCCACATTCTTCAAAACAATGTTTGGCCTTCAATTTTAAAAACTTAAAATGTCTAAAAACCATGCTAAAATACCCCAGAATAAAAATTTAAAAACCATGCTAAAATACCCCATAATCTGTCACTTTCAGGAAAATGGTGCAATAAATGAATTGACACCTCGACCGAGATCGTTGCTAAGGTACGGCACAAATGACTATTTGATAATTGATATTGGCATCCTAATATTCAGAAGTCTTTGTTAATCTATTAAAACGACAAACAATAATGCTTTAAAAATATAATGAAATTAATTCCCAAAATGTTATTAATTAATTGCGAGTATATAAAGATAAGAGTTGTTATTGGCCCTCACTTCAATGTATAAAATGTTACGACCTTTTGGTGCGAAAATTAACGCACACAATTTTTGCCGTCGTCTGCACTTACACTGAATTAGACATTTTTGAGCAGTATGATTATTTTTTAAGCTGCTCTTCTAAAAGCCAGTTAAAATATTTCACAAGCCATACATAATGTTCCTTCTGTCTGCTTTATCAAAACACTGACATTTTAAAATACTCTAAACGATAAAAAATAACCAGAAAATCTAAAAATAGTAACAACCATCAAGTTTTTGCTAACATCGTATCTATCATTGTTTCTGTCTGAAAATGCAAGGGATCTAAAAATTCTGCCTCATTTTAAACCCAAATCTACCTCGCTGACACAGGCAGACTTTCACGTGTCTGACGATTAAAACACACCATACAGTGCAAAATGGTTTTTCCCTTTCTAAATAAAGACATTCTACAGACTGGTTTAAATATTGATCGAAAGGCTATTCGAATTGCGCGCGAAACTTGCTTAACAGTCCAGGTTGTCCGGAACTGCTCGGCCATCTTCGGCAAACTTTAGAATGAGTATTTACCGGTGATACTCGGCTTTTTTTTTAAATTTTAGCAACACGTTTTACGCAAGTTTAAACGTTATAAATATTTTATGCTCAATTTCCTGATGTCATATTTACTTTTTCTAGTAGTCCGACGGACTATTGACTTAAAATTTCTTGTAGTCCGAGCACAAAACTGGTAGTCTCGGACTACCGGACTACCGTTAGTGTTGAACCCTGCTGAAAATATTAGTCTAATTTAAGTTCGAAATTACGCTCCACTAAAATGTTTAAGTAGGATATTCTGTCCCAAAGGTTTCGTAAAATGAAACGAAGTACGAAATTTCGTGTCACAAAAATGTTAAAGTATATAAATACGCCCATATTTTGTTTACGCCTGGAACTTTCACCCAATTCCACTAGATATTTGTAGGGATATCGGGCGGAATAATGATTCCGTCCATACTTCAGGCAGAATTCACCGATTCCGTGCCAATTCTGCCTCAATTCCGCCCCTTTATTTAGTACCGGCTATCAGACCCTGATTCAGAGGGGTCACTGGCCTAATTTTTACGGGATAGAACTCTTTAAAATGATTCTTTGTATTGACTGCAACACATAGATAGTTTCTTTTTGTAAGGTTGGTGACTCACAGTGGTCGAGCGAGTGTTGACTGTATTTAATGTGTTTTATATTTAAGCTCGCACATCCAAAGTTTTTTGGTTTTATTTATTTTATTTTATTTATGGGACAGAAAACACTTACACCCAATTGGATTTAAAAGGCTGATGCATTATTTTGCATCAGCCAGAATTTATTTTGAAAAGGACTCAGGTGCATTTGCAACCCAGTTCACATAACTTGTATGATAATAATTACATAATAATGTAAGTAATGAGTAAAAGTCCTATAAAGTTGGATGTATAAGAAAATCCAAACTATTTACATATAGCAAATTGGACTGACAGTGAGGGGGCAGGGTGGGAAGGTGGAAAAATCGACAGAGAATTTGCAGCGTGCAATCTGCATGAGATGAAAAATTGAAAGGCCGTTATGCGCATGCTTGCTTTGCAGCTTCCGTTGCGCTAAGGTTATTTTATACTGATATATGTATCGTTAACAGAACTCGACACTACTTTGCCTCTCAGCGTGACAAAGACTGGTATCAAAATATACAAATGCACAATATCAATCAATTTATATCTCCTTTGTCATATAAATTAATGTTTTTTTCTCAAACCCATTATTTTCCACATGTATAAATTGTATGTTGCGGATGTTAGCTAATTCAATTGGCAGTTCAGTTATAAGTTCAAACAAAAACTTGTAACACTATTTCAATTTTAAAGAGTGTGTAAATCACATCTGTTACAAATGAGGAATCACTTGCAACAAAATAAATTTAAGACAGAATGTGTGTTTTGTTAATGAGTGTGTTTAAGTGGTTATTTCATAAAGGTTGTTTTAAGATTATGTAAGGTTCGTTATCTGAATTATTATAATGTTATAACGTCTATTTAAAGTTTCTTTCTGATTCACACAGAATCTGATATGAAAAAATAAATTACAAACATTTAAATATAAATAACAATTTTTGCTCCAATATCAGCTGTTAACTAGCCTGGGTAAGGTTCGTTAGGTACTTTAAGTTCGTTTTTGAAATATTATTTTGTCAATATGTATTTAATTGGCTCTTCATGCGTAAACGTGAGGTCTTCGCTTAGAAGAATCTGAAGTGGTGAACAGTTTGTATGTGTTCTAGCCTGCTTGCTTTGTCATAGATCATAGTTTTTTAAGTTTTTGACCCACAAGCTCAGGTTTTATTAACCAGGTTTTCACAAAGTGAAACCTGGTTATTAGAATGATGAACGTCTTTGTTTGGGTTGGCGGCAGGGCGCCCGGGCGTTGTCAAACTCAACTATGAAACTGAATAACTTCAGTAAGGGTTGACATATCTTGACCAAACTTGGTCTATACGAAGAATTAATATAGATACCTTTCAATGGATTGTGTTTGGGGTCCCTAGTGTCAAGGTCAAGGTAATGGTGACTAAAAATTAGGGATGCAAACGAATGGCAAAAGTGATATTCGAATATTCGGTAATTCTTTCGATCGAATATTCGAATATTCGAACACCAAAATGAACCTTTAAGAATTGTAGTAAACTATTATTATTCACTAAAGTAATAGTGGGGGCCCTGTTACCCTTCCTGGTCGTATTCGGTACATGCGACGGACCCTTATTGTTCCACAAATTAGCCTCTGAATTTTCCATTTACAAAATATATCCCAAGAAAAAGCAATATATCTTAAACAAAAAAACAAACCTCTGCGTTCATTTTTGTAAAAAATGCAAAATAAGATCAGGGAATTGCGTTTGTCCCGGTTAAATGACGATATGCGCCAACGTGGGACTTGCAGCCTCGTTCTGGGATTGATGTTTACGAAATATATTTATAGAAAACGACACCATGTCTAAACGTCACTTTTGTCTTAGGTATTGTACAACAATACAGGACATATATCCTTAAACGTTAAACCATTCACTTTCAGTTAATTTTTGTACGCAAGAGCGTTATATTGAAAACATGGAAACAGTAACTAGCACATGTCCTTCGTATCATCAAGGCGATTTGAGCAATATCGCCAAGCTTGATTAGCAGTGAAGACAAAACATTGGTATAAAGGCCGATCTCTTAAACCCTTAATTGGCATGGTCATTTAAATGTACCCAAAATAATTGGAATGTGTTTTATGTCACTTGTCTAACAGCCAGTAAATGCAAAATTACGGGGACTGTTTATAGTTCCCGGCGATATATCCGATATGACGCGTGTATAGTGTCATCAAGTTCACACCTATGGCATTAGGGGTCGTTGTAAAAACAAGACAGACGAAGATGACAGTTGTAGGCAAAAAGTGTATTAATTTATTATTTCAACAAAAACATCGAATATTCGAATACCTATTTTGACATTCGAATACCAAACGTTCGATCGAATATTCGAATATTCAAATATTCGTTTGCATCCCTACTAAAAATAGATAAACAGTTGAAACTGAATAAATTTAGTTAGGGTTGACATACCTTGACCAAACTTGGTCTATAGAAAGAGTTTATAGATACCTTTCATGGGATTGCGTTTGAGGAACCTAGGGTCAATGTCAATGTCTCTGGTAATAAAAATAAAAAACCGTTGAAACTAAATAACTTTAGTTAGGGTTGACAAAATATCTTGAATTAACTTGGTCTATAAGATGAGTTTATCAATACCTTATATGGGATTGCGTTTGGGGTCCCTAGGGTTAAGGTCAAGGTCACTGTTACTAAAAATAGAAAAATGGTTGAAACTGAATTACTTTAGTCAGGGTCCACATACCTTGACCAAACTTGGTATAAAGGAAGAGTTAATGTCAATACCATTCATGGGATTGCGTTTGGGGTCCCTAAGGTCAAGGTCACGGTTACTTAAAATAGAAAATGGTTGAAACTGCAGGGGTTGACACTAACCATTTTTCCAAGGGATCCCGAAGGGACACCAACATCTGAAATCAGGTGTCCCTTCCTGAAATTAAGAGTCTCTTACATTTTTTTTCATTAATGAGCCTGTTTTAATATTAAATTGAACATAAAAATCTAGTGCCTTTTACTTTTCAATTTGTAATTCAAGTATACACCATATTATACATGTTTTCAACAGCATGCAATGACAAGTTAGGTATACCACAATGTCACCCATGTGAACCTCTGGCAATGGCAGAGAGGAAGAATTGGGTCTTAAGTCGGTAGATTGGGTTCAAAAGTGGTAGAATGTTTAAGTCACACAATGGGTACAATGTAAACAAAAACTTGATGTTCTTACTATTTTTAGATTTTCGGAAAATACGCATTAAAAATGCCATGGTTCAGGGTCTTGTCAGATGTCATTGCTTTTGATTGAAAAACAGTAGGAATATTACATCTGGCTTGTGAATCAATCAGACTGCCCAACATTAGTGTAGTGCATACTGGAAGAGCAGACAACTGGAAAATAGTGTATGTTTATTTTCGCGCCAAAATGTCATAATTTTTTTATACATTGATTGAAGATAAATAATAAAACTTTGGAATTTTATTTCTATAATGTTTTGATCAAGGCATAAAACAAAGAATGCTGAATAGTAGGATGGCTTCCCAGAAAACTAGTTCTGTAGGATGCCAGTCTTTTGTGCCGTAAATGTTACTGTAACAACTCGATGGTCGCATCATTAAGGCATCAAAGTCAGCAGTTTTGGCATCTTTTTGGGCGGTTCTGCCACATGAGCAAACTAGTTCACCATAATTATTGTACCGATTATAAAAGTCTGTCACCTCTTGACACCATAATTATTGTACCGATTATTAAAGTCCGTCACCTCTGACCTTGTTGATAATGTAAACAACAAAGCGGAAGCGTTAAACCGCATGCACACTGTGAAATGACCTGTTTATTTATAGATTCATGACATAATTATACTGAAAAGGTCAGCCATCATAACTTTCGCTTTAGTGTGTGCGACCTATTAATATTAATATCTTTTTCACATGCACTGTCAAGAAAGTTAGGGGGACCCAAATTTAGGTAATTAATTAATGAAATGCTATTTATTTATTGATATTTAGCATTTATCGGTCAAAATTTCAGTGTCCCGACGGAATACCGGACTTTGAAGTTCAGGTGTTCCTCCCGAAAAATTGGTGTCCTCGGGATCCCGGGACTCCGTTAGTGTCGAACACTGAACTGAATAACATAATTTAGGGTTTACATATCTTGACCCAACTTGGTATAAAGGAAGAGTTTATGAATACCTTTGATGGGATGGCATTTGGGGACTTTAGGGTCATGGTCAAGGTTACTGTTACAAAAAAACGGTTGAAACTGAAGAATTTTAGTTAGGGTCCACATATTTTGACCCAATTTGGTATAAAGAAATAGTTTATGAATACCTTTCATGGGATTGTCGTTGGGGTCCCTAGGGTCATGGTCACTATTACTAAAATAGAAAATCAGACACAGGCTGAAGTAGCATTGTGCTGATGATAGATTATAATTGACAATTGATTGGAAAGGCCTACGTCGGCGACAATCGATAGTTAAATTTAAATAATTGATTATTGAAACAAGGGACGTAACTACTACCGACTAATTTTCTTTTTCTGGTTAATGGCCTTTTCATGTAAGGTGTTACTATGTTCAGTTATTTAGTCATATTCTTATCAAGTCAGTATGACACTACAGTACTTTATTACGGTACCATTTTGTTTTGGAATTTCTATGCTATAGGATTGGTTCTCAATCTCTCACGTTTGTGGTTAAAAAGTGATTTAAAACATGTTCCCGCTTACAAATTAATCAGCTGCTTGTTGTACTTGTTACTGACTGATTATTAAAATCAAATTGATATATATTTATGCCCCCTTTTGAAAAAAGTGGGGTATATTGTTTTGCACATGTCGGTCGGTCGGTCGGTCGGTCGGTCGGTCTGTCTGTCTGTCTGTCGGTCGGTCGGTCGGAATACCAAATGGTTTCCGATCAATAACTTGAGAACGCTTTGACCGAGGGACCTCATACTTGGTATGTGTATTGGTCATCACCAGCAGATGAACCCTATTGATTTTGAGGTCAGTGGGTCAAAGGTCAAGGTCAGTGTGACCTTTACATGAAAAACGGTTTCCGATCAATAACTTGAGAACGCTTTGACCCAGGAACCTCATACTTGGTAGGTGTATTGGTCATGACCAGCAGATGAACCCTATTGATTTTGAGGTCAGTGGGTCAAAGGTCAAGGTCAGTGTGACCTTAACATGAAAAACGGTTTCCGATCAATAACTTGAGAACGCTTTGACCCAGGGACCTCATACTAGGTAGGCTTATTGGTCATGACCAGCAGATGAACCCTATTGATTTTGAGGTCAGTGGGTCAAAGGTCAAGGTCAGTGTGACCTTTACATGAAAAACGGTTTCCGATCAATAACTTGAGAACGCTTTGACCCAGGAACCTCATACTTGGTATGTGTATTGGTCATGACCAGCAGATGAACCCTATTGATTTTGAGGTCAAAGGTCAAGGTCAGTGTGACCTTAACATGAAAAACGGTTTCCGATCAATAACTTGAGAACGCTTTGACCCAGGGACCTCATACTAGGTAGGCTTATTGGTCATGACCAGCAGATGAACCCTATTGATTTTGAGGTCAGTGGGTCAAAGGTCAAGGTCAGTGTGACTGTAAGCTGAAAAAAGGTTTTCTGATTGTCCATATTTTATTTTCTTATATAGTAGACAGTAGAAATTTATATGTCACTAAATGCATGAGTTGAAGTATCAGTTTTCAGTGAACATCTAGTTTAATTATGCCCCCCTTCGAAGCAGAGGGGTTATATAATTGCTTTGCACATGTCGGTCGGTCTGTTGGAAGACCAAAGCTTGTCCGAGTGATAACTCAACAATTCCCGGACCTATGGTCATCAAACTTGACATGAAGATTAGGTATGACCAGTAGATGACCTGCCTCATATGCATCCAATGACAAATCAGCTGTCATTTCAGTCCATGCATATTTCATTCAATTGTCCAAATATTTCTGGCAACTTGGCGCTCAGGGGGCATAATGTTTGACAAACATCTCTTGTTTTTTTTATCATTTTGCACGTGTATACAATACTAAATGTAAGACAAAAAATAGAGTCTGTGTTCATATTTTCTGTAAAAGTAACTTGTAAACACTAAAGGACCATTGTGTTATGAATAAATAATGTAATTTATACAAATAAATGTTCAAACAATGTTGTAAGGGAACATTGGTGCTTAAAACTGGTGCATGTACTGCAGCAGTGCATGCCTTAAATGACCAAAGATAATTGAATAATAATTAAATCGATTAATAATAGATCATTGATTGGTTTCATAATCCGTTGATCGATAGTATCTTTTCTGTCTGATTCAAACACTAGGCTGAAGTTCTTCTATCAACCATTGAAAACCTGGTTTCGTCGCAGTGTGGCGTTTCTTGCTGTTGTGATTGAATCATACATTTGATATATATCAGTCTTTATTTTTAGCTCACCTGAGCACGAAGTGCTCAAGGTGAGCTATTGTGATCGCCCTGTGTCCGTCGTCCGTCGTCAACAATTTGACTGTTAACACTCTAGAGGTCACAATTTGGGCACAATCTTAATGAAACTTGGTCAGAATGTTATCTCTTAATCAAGTTGAAATCTGGGTCATGTGCAGTCAAAAACTAGGTCACCAGGTCAAATTTAAGGAAAAACTTTTTAACACTCTAGAGGTCACATTTATAAATGTATCCTCATGAAAGTTGGTCAGAATGTTATATTAATAATCTCTATATCAAGATTGAATCCGGGTCATGTGTGGTCAAAAACTAGGTCATTAGGTCAAATCATGGGAAAAGCTTGTTAGCACTCTAGAGGTCACATTTATTACTGTATGTTCATGAAACTTAGTCAGAATATTTATATTGATTAGCTCTAGGCCATGTTTGAATCTGGGTCATGTGCGGTCAAAAACTAGGACACCAGGTCAAATAATAGGAAAAGCATGTTAACACTCTAGAGGCCACATTTATGACCATATGTTCATGGAACTTGACAATTTTCATGTTTAAACTCCTACCATAACAACAGAAAATAAAAATGTATAAACAAAGACAAGTACGCGTCCTTTCCAAGGTAGCAGACCACCAGACTTACATTTCAAATTCTCTAAAACTGTAATACCCTCAACTATAATATATAATCAACATGTAGCATTGAAAACTAGTCCTAAATTTGTTTTAATTAAGTCCCCTCTCGTTGCACTTTCCATTGCCCTGTAAAACACTTATTCCCTCCCCCTGTAACAATTGCCCTCACCCTGAAAACACTTATTTCACACTTGATTTGGATCAGGTGAGCAATACAGGGCCTTCAGGGTCCTCTTGTTTTTGTGTTAAAAAGACTCATTTTGCTTAAAAATAGAGATGGAACCGTGTTTTATGTAAATGGAAGCATACTTTTAAAGGATTTCCAAAGTAGTGTTAGGTTTGTTATTGTTAGTAATGAACCTTTCTGATTATATTTCTTCATGTCACTAAGGAAATATACTTAAAATACCAATAAACACACACTGCATGCATGCATATTTTTCAATATTGTGTTATTCAAATCAATGACCATATCAGTTATGATGGTATATGTTTTAGATTTATTGCAAATGGCTCACTGGCTGTATACAGAATATTGACATCCTGTTGTTACTTGGGTTAAAGGATTTATTTCAAAAAAGTATTTGCTCTTCATAGTTCAATATTTATTAGATATATTAGGTCATTCATTTCATGGTATGGTGTTGGTTTTCTGATATGTAGTGCAAAAATAGAAAAGAGCAATGTTAGTTACCCAGGGGCAGATCCAGAAATGGGCGTTAGAGGAGGCATAACTAAGGGGTGCGACCTTTTGACATGCACCCCTCCTCCCTCTGAACCGAAAGTATATGGCATAATAAACTGTTTCCATGTGGATTTTGGGTTACTCAATCTAAACAAATTGTAGTCTGAAATGATGCATTATGGGCGAATTTTATCATTTTTTCTCATATATTCCCCAGACATTAGCCCCTAGGACCATATCCCCCCGGAAGATAGCCCTCCCAGACAATAGCCCCCCAGACAATAGCCCCCCTGCATATATATAAATGACTTTACATATATACACTCTTTATACCCCCCAAAACAAAGTTTGGGGGGGTATACTGGAATCGGGTTGTCCGTCTGTCCGTCTGTCTGTCTGTCTGTCTGTCCGTCTGTCCGTCCGTTTTTTTTTGTCCGGGATTCATCTTTGTCGTTATTGAACAAATCTTTTTCAAACTTTCAGATATTAATGGCCATGATGTAAACTTGCGCCTCTGTGAAATTGGTACGGGTCACATGACCCTGACCAGAGTTATCTACCCTTGATGTGTTAAAGTAGGCAAAATAAGCCCTGTCCGGGATTCATCTTTGTTATTATTCAACAAATCTTTATCAAACTTTCAGAAATTAATGGCCATGTTGTAAACTTTCGCCTCTGTGAATTTGGTACAGGTCACATGACCCTGACTGGAGTTATCTCCCCTTGATGTGTTAAAGTAGGCAAAATAAGCCCTGTCCGGGATTCATCTTTGTTATTATTCAACAAATCTTTATCAAACTTTCAGAAATTAATGGCCATGTTGTAAACTTTCGCCTCTGTGAATTTGGTACAGGTCACATGACCCTGACTGGAGTTATCTCCCCTTGTAGGCAAAATTAGCTTTGTCCGGCCTAACTCCAGGGCAAACAACCTAGACATGGAGGGGTGGGGGGTATTCGTTAGCCTATGGCTTACAGTTCTAGTTTAAATTTGCATATTCATAAATGATTTATTTAAGTATTATTTGACGTTCAATTAGGCAAACAACTTTGATGTTTCCACCATGTGAATAGTATACTATTATGCAATTAATGTGTTAGGTCAATCAGTAATTATCAACTGGATTGCACTAAAACATCTTCAAAAGAAATAAAACATATAATGTCATTATCGCATTAAGGATTACCACCCTATTAAATAATTAAAGGTCAATGCAAATGATAATTAAAGGTGAGAACTTACTGATCAAAGATTTTTAAATAAGTGCTTAGTCAACAAATAACAGAGAAAACAATTAACTTTTAAAATAATAAATGTTTCATTGTAAAATCACATGCTTTTTCCGTTTATTTTTCACTATTCATGATTTTTTTTCATTGAAATATGCCTTTGGGTTGTTTCATTTTATAATAAAAATCATTGTTTTGCAAATTTGCTTAAATAAACTGGTTATAATATGCATTTCAATATTGGGGTGGGGGATATCGTCCGTTTTTTCACTAAGACGGGGGGGGGGGCTATCTTCCGGGAGGGCTATGGTCCTAGGGGCTAATGTCTGGGGGGGGGGGGGGGCAATCATCCGGGGGGATATTATCCGTACCTCATTACGAATACACCACTGTGACAATTTAATTAGTTACTCCCCATCCTAAACGATTTATTGCCTGTTTAAAAGGAAGTGTGATATATTTATTTGAGGATTAAACAAACAACAAGGGCAATCAAGGGATTAAGAAAACATCGACATGACATGTTTGTAAAACGATCTGCCAGTAAACTTTCAAACTTGTACCACACTTATAGACTGTATGAAGCAATAATCGTACAGTTATACATTAATCCTGCATAGCAATGTCCATGCTCTCCACGAGATCCTCGTGGCTATAACTGTAAGTTATGTGACGTCACATAGTGTGACTCTTTGATCTGAAGCCGATAAAATGTGTTTATTCAGTTCAGTGCATGTATAAAATGGTGTTTTAATTAACTTGATGAAGGATTTACACTTATAGGCGTAATAAATAACTTTATGACCATTGATTACTACGGATAAATTAATAAGTGGTAAAAAGCAACCATGAAGAAAAAAGGCAGGTTAAACAAACATGTAAATAAAATGTAAAAATGATAATTTTCTATGTATTCGGAGAGCGAAAAAAAAATAAAAAAATATGGTGTCCGAACTCTTGTGAATTACGGTATTCAATATTATTTTGAATAATAAATTGAATTAAACAATAATCAAACTTACATATAAAAAAGCAAAGTTGGGCACTGTCAAAATATTTTTTTGCATAACATTTTCATTCCCGACAGTATGGTTTTAAAGATAACCATCGCCATTTTCACGAATTTTTTTTTTTTTTGTCACTCAACAAACATGGTGGCTGAACATGCCGGACGAATTTGACATCTTTTCTAAGCGTCTTTTAACCAAAAACATAGATTAAAAGTTTTTTTCTCGGACTTTTCACAGATTTTTTCCCCTGCGTCTAATACCCCCTTTCGTCTTATACCCAGTCATTTACGGTAACATCCAGTGAAAGAATGATAACACTACTAAAAGATAATTCTATACAAATATTAGTTTTGAGATCAAACAGATGCTATTTGAGATCAAGCAAATGCATTTCTTTAAAATATCTAATAAATGAGAGAACTCAAAACCATGGTTTTCCAGTTTTTTAAACCTTTTTGAATTTCTTTTTTCAAAATACCCTATGCATGGCTTAATTGCTATATATGCGAAACGTTACATTCCAAAGAACTGTTCATTTTCTGAAAATTCTTTAAGAAATATTGTTTTGCAGTGGATAAGAGTATTAATAACATAGGTTTCATGTGGAGCAAATGGGGAAAAGGACTAGAGTTGTGCAGAATATTGTTTCAGTCATGAATGCGGTTTCTTTAGGATTCAAGAAGAACCAAAATTGTCTTTGGCTAAATAAAATTTCAAGAGTTGAAAAAAATGAACAAGATGGAAAGATTGTCACAAAGTTATGGACACCAAGCAAATCTTCTAATTATGCAGCTATCATTTTGAGGAACCTCCACAGGCCAAGTCCAGGAAAAAATGGTTCCAAATTCCATCCATTTTATATGTATGTAATTGAAATGTAAATATAAAAATTAAATGTCATCATTTTCAATAATGTCTTAAAGCTGCACTCTCACAGATTGACTGTTTTGACAAAAAATCTGTATATTGTTTTGGAATGAGCCAATGTTTGTGCAAATGTCTGGAAACCAGTGATATAAGACTGCTGACAAAAGATCAGATCACCTTTGATTTCATAATTATGAATGTAAATTTAAGTTTTTTTGGGTAACAACGTCATAACACTTTAAGAAAAAATAATCAACTTAATGATACTTAAATGTTTCATCTCTGTTGCAGGGCACACCTGAAAGAATTCTGTGTGAGGTCTTGTCATAGATGATGAGGCGTTGTGGACTGGAATTCCTGTGCAGATGTGTTAGTGCCTGATATACAGTAGAAATAATTGCAGAGGTTAATTCTTACAAAATTTTAAACTAGTGTCCTAGACTCAAATACTAGAGGGATACAATCTTCAGTAGTTGTCTTAAAGCTGCACTCTCACAGATTGAATGTTTTGACAACTTATTTTAATTTTAGCTCTACTTGCCAAAGGCCAAAAGAGCTTATGTGATGGTAATGTGTACATAGTATGTGCGTCCGTGCATCTGTAAACAATTGCTTGTGAAAACGATACAGTCTTCAGTTATGATTGTATCTCGATGAAACTTGTACAGTATTTAGATATCCAATAGAGCTGGGTTCATTGCGAAAACCACCCATGCATGCCTAGATTATGGGCCTTGAAAGTTTTTAAAAAAAACGCTATTTTTAGCTAACCTAGTTTTAGCCAAGTCTGCATGAGCGAGTTCTATTTTTAGCCAAGTCTACGTGTAAAGTCAAGTGTAGGATTAAAGGGAGACAACTTGCTTTTTGGTTCTGCAGTTGATTTTGTGAATTACTCTACCTTGTTCTTGTTGAAAGTCCAAAGGCCATTTTTTAGCTCTAAGTGTCTGTAGTTCGCGCATATATCTAAACAAAATTGGTTGTGAATGTTTGTTCAAATTATGCCCCTGGGGTCATTACTGGCCACGCCCAGGGTTCACAGGTTTGGTAAACTTAAGTTGGCAAATGTTTGAAAATCTTTGTGTGTGTTCGCCCATCCATCTCAGCACGATTGCTTGTGAATGTTTGTTCAAATTATGCCCCTGGGGTCATTACTGGCCATCCCCTGGGGTTCACAGGTTTGGTATACTTAAATTGGGAATGTTTGAAAATCTTTCTGTCTGAACCAGGTATTCAGACACTTGCTATTTTGAATAAGGCACAATTTAGTGGTCTGCTACCATGGTTGTGCAAATTATGACCCTGAGGTAAAAACTGGCACTGCCCCGGTGGTCAAAAGTTTTCTAGGGACTTATTTAAGAATTTTTTCAAAATCTTCTTGTTTCAAACCACAAGGTGCATACCTTTGTTATTTGTTGTAGAGCATCATATAATGACTGTCAAGCAAAACAGTTGAAAATATGCCCCTGGGGCCAATTTAGCTGGCCCTACCCCTTTTGAACTTTTTTTTATTTTTAAAGCTACAGCAATGATATTTAGACCATGTCTACAGTTTTGCAAACATTTGAGCATCAATGTCTTCAGATGACCTTGACTTTGACCTTTTGACCACTTTTTTTATTAGCTCACCTGAGCACCTTGGACAATTTTAATAAAACTTCATAGGAATGTTCCTTGGTTGGTGCTTTTTATACGCCCGAAGGGTCGTATTATGTTATGGCCTCCATCGTCTGTCTGTCCGTCTGTCCGTCCGTCCGTCGGTCTGTCTGTCCGTTAGCAATTCCGTGTCCGGGCCATAACTTGGTAACTAATAAAGCGATTTTCAAATAACTTTATACAAATCACCACTACATTAAAAGGATGTGTCTCGCGCAATTTCCAGGTCCATACCTCAAAGACTAGAATCACCATGGGGGGCTTTAGCAATTCTGTGTCCGGGCCACATCTTTGTTACTCGTCCGTTAGCAATTCCGTGTCCGGGCCATAACTTGGTAACTAGTAAAGCGATTTTCAAATAACTTTATACAAATCATCACTACATTAAAAGGACCTCAAGCCGAATCTTCTTTGGGCGTATAATGCTCCGTTTCGCGGTGCTCTTGTTTCAAACAAGTTAAAAGAAATGAATTCCATGCAGAACTCTGGTTTCCATGGCAACCTAAAGCGTCAACAAATAGTTATAATCATAATCATCTACTCCTATACCCCTTGGACAATTTTAATGAAACTTCATAGGAATGATTCTTGGTTGGTGCTTTTTCAAAATTATTAAAAAAAAATGAATTCCGTGCAGAACTCTGGTTGCCATGGCAACCTAAAGGAAAAGTGTCAACAATTGGTTACAATTATCATCTTCTCTTAAACCGCTTGGACAATTTTAATAAAACTTCATAGGAGTGAGCCTTGGTTGGTGCTTTCTTAAAATTGTTCGAAGAAATTAATTCCATGCAAAACTCTTGTTGCCATGGCAACCCTAAAGGAAAAATTACAAAACTTTTTTTGGCAAATACTATGAGACCTAGTGCTTAAATATTTGGTGTGTAACATTGTCTATTGGTTATCTACCATGTTTATTCAAATTATGCCCCTTGAGAAAAGTTGGCCTGACCCCGTGGGTTACAAGTTTATTACAAATTTTATACATTTTGTTAAAATCTGATAAATCTCATTTTTACCTAATGATAAATTTAATAATCAGACTTTTCCATTGAACTTCATGTAGATTATTGTAAACTTCATGTAGATTATTCTAAGCTACAATCTTATTTTCTGTGTGGATAGTGAATAAGCCTAATATAAAGAAAAAAAATATTCTTAACATTTGAAGGAAGGTGATGTTGACCTAGATGGACGAAGCAATATTATTAATTTAAGGTGCTTTCAGCGTGCAAGCAATTTAACATAGTTTTGTCAGTGAGTTTTGTCAGTGTGTAGGCAATTGAACAAAGTCCTGTCCGTGTGCAGGCAATCAAACAAAGTCCTGTCAGTGTGCATGCAACTGAAAAAGTCCTGTCAGTGTGCAGGTATCTGTACCAAGTGCTGTCAGTGTGCAGTCAATTATCAAGTCCTGTCAGTGTGCAGGCAACTGAACAAATTCCTGTCAGTGTGCAGGTATGAGAATCAAATTCTGTCAGTGTGCAGTCAATCACAAAGTCCTGTCGGTGTGCAGGAAACTGTGACAAGTCCTGTCAGTGTGCAGGCAACTGTGACAAGTCCTGTCAGTGATTATCCAGGCAACATGTTTGACCAGTATGTTTTTCAATATTCTTTGAGAACAAATATCGAGCTATATTGATTACAAAGGTTAAACTCTTTTACTCAGGTGAGCAATTTAGGGCCATCATGGCCCTTTTGTTTTTAAAGCTACAGAAATTTTGACCATGAGTACAGTTTTGAAAGCATTTTTTTTGTCAGATGACTACTTGGCACATATTAAAATAGTTCATGCAACTAATCTGCCTACAACACTTTCAGTCCTCAGATGTTAAACGTGCAACGTTTTCAGGTAACCCAAACAAAACGTTAACTATAATTATGTCTGTTGCCTTTTACCCATACATACATGCTCTGGATTAAAAATGACCACAAGAGCCATGCCAGTAGAGCATAGGCCCTTATTGGCGTCTTGTTGGTCTTGGAACGTACCAATTTTTGAGAAAATCCATGGAAACCAGTTATATAGGACCCCTGACAAAAAATAAGATCGCAGATTATGCCCCCGAAGGTGCGCATATTTAAATCGCACCGTCCCTCCGTCTGTCTGTTAGTCCGGCTCAATAACTCGTGTCCGAGCTGTAACTTTCTCTTGTTTGGACAGATTTTAAAATAACTTGCCACATGTGTTTGACATACCAAGACGTTGAGTTGCATGCAAGACCCATGTCCCTACCTCTAAGGTCAAGGTCACACTTAGTGTTTATTCACAATGGAATGCTGCATTTAAGTACATAGGGTATAGGTTGTCGTGTCCGGGCTGTAACTTTCCTTGTATGGACAGATTTGAAAATAATTTGCCACATGTGTTTAACAATACCAAGACAACGTGTCCCGTGCAAGACCCATGTCTCTACCTCTAAGGTCAAGGTCAAACTTAGTGTTTATTCACAATGGAATGCTGCGTATAAGTACATAGAGTGTAGGTTGTTGTGTCCGGGCTGTTACTTTCTCTTGTATGGACAGATTTTAAAATGACTTGCCACTCAGTGCCAGTGTTCGACATACCAAGACGATGTGTGGCGTGCAAGACCCGTTTCCATATCTCTAAGGTTAAGGTCACACTTAGCGTTTATTCACAATGGAATGCTGCATATATAAGGACATAGAGTATAGGTTGTTGTGTCCGGGTTGTAGCTTTCTCTTGTATGGACAGATTTTAAAATGACTTGCCACATGTGTTTGACATACCAAGACGGCGTGTCGCGTGCAAGACCCATGTCCTTACCTCTAAGGTGAAAATTACCACTTAGTGTTTATTCACAATGGAATGCTCAATATAAGGACATAAGAGTGTAGGTTGTCAAGTATGGTGGTATTTTTTATGTTCAGTGGCAATTTAAAATAACCTGCCATATGACTATTTGACACGTAAAGGCAAGATAAACTTTTCATGTACTGACCTTGTCCATAGGTCAATGACACATTTGGGGGCATTTGGCACATACTGTGACAGCTCTTACTATATTTAAATTTAAAAATTGATATTTTAGGTAGTTTTCTTAAACCGTAAGTAACGGTTTAAGCCATAAAAAATTAATTTTCGAATGAAAATATGAAAATCTATAATCTGAGTTTTTGTCAGCAATTGTATATGAATTGGTTTGCAGATATTTTAACGCAAAAATTTGCCCTTTTCAAGACAAAAAATAAAAGTTGTAAAAACGTTCAATCTGTGAGAGTGCAGCTTTAAGTAGCTATTTAAAACTACATACATGTAGTTAAAGGGACAAAATGAAGGTGGATGCAAAAAAAATGTTATTTAAATTAAAATGCATTATTATGTTGAACCCATTTAATAAAAATAGATTATTTAAATAAAATAACGGTATTTTGGCGCTTTTTCAGCCTGGGAATTTGTGGCCGGGTAACTATTAATTGAAATTTTTTTTTTATGAAGGCTAATATTTTTATTATCTGTACACAAATCTTCTTTTATCATTGATGTCAACTGAGTTAAACAAAATAATACATTAAAAAAAAAATTGCAGCAACCTATACTGTGCCCCTTTAAGAGCAGTACTGTACTTAACATGCATTGTATTCATGACATGTAAATCATTTGTTTACTATAAACTCAAAACTTAAACTTAATAAATGAACAAGTTGTAAATCCAATTTGATGGTTTTAATCTTGATCCATGACAAATTTTATGCTGAAAAAGTTATAATAACCCTACATTTACATATTCCATGAAATTTATAGGAGTATTATCTTGTATTACATAGTTACCATTTTGAAAATGTTTCAGGCAGTGCAGTTGGCAGGTCATGACTACCTCAAGACTGAGGAGGATAAGAAGTCCTTTAAGATACTAGAAAGCAATAAACGACTTTGCCTGTGTCATCCAAGAAGGAGAAAGATTACAGACATGTGTAAATGAAATGAAAAAAACTAAAAGCATCTGGACAAGTACTAGATGTAAATGAATTGAGAAACAATGACAAGCTGTTTCGGTATTGCACAGGACTAAAAGTTGAGGTGTTTGAATCATTATACAAGTATTTGGAGCCCAAAGAAAAAGTAATGAAGTACCCACAAGGTGAAAGGATAACAACATACAAGCAACATGCGGAACACTTCAAGCAGAAGCCAGGAAAAGCAAGAAAAACATCTCTTGAGCAAGAGATGACATTCTTCACTCTTGTTAAATTGAAGCTTGGTTTACAGACTATGTATTGTTCAGTTTGGTTTGGCATGTCAACAGCAGTGTTAATTTCACAGCATGGGTGACATTGTTATCTCCAAAATTAGAAAAAATATGCAAGATGCCACCAACAAATGATGCATGGTGGCAGATCAAGTGACAAGTTCATAACTGTAGGGGCTGATGACATACTCTCTAGCTTAAATCAAGGAGAAAAGGTTATGGCAGGCCGTGGCTTTACCATCCAGGATTGCCTTCCCTCAGGTGTAAAATTGGCAATTCCGTCATTTAAACGTAAGGACAAATCAAAGTTTAAAAAGGATGAACTACATAAGAACAAGAAGATCTCAATGAAGCCCAGGTTCAAATCGAAAGAGCAATAAGAAGAATTAAACAATTCAATATCCTCAGACCAGAAGTGAAACTGACTCAGGTGGATGTGTTTGATCACATTTTCAAGGCTTGTGGATATCTGGTTAATTTCCAGGACCATTTCTTGAAAGTTCTGCCAGTCCTAGTTGAATGTCCATAAGATTTCGCAACAACAAAATGTAAGTGTAAGACTTGACCAGTCAATATTGCGACTATTACTTGTGCAATATTCAAGCTATTAAAGATAATTACAGGTCCAACAAGCGCACAAAAATGACCATGTCGAAGTTAAAAAGTCTATCATAAAGTACTATATTATTCATATGAAACTTGGTACATAAAATAACCATGTCAAGGTTACAAACTGGAACATTGTAGACACAGTCATTAAAGGGACTAGACACCAGATGGTCCCAAACTCGGCAAATACAGTATGCATTTCTAAAAACTAATCCTCAAAATGTCTATACAAGCTAGTATGACGCTGGAATTTACGTGGTAGACAAACCTAGTAAATTTCAAATTGGAAAAATACACAAACACTGCGAAAGTTACACGTGTCGTAAGCTTGGTGATATACCAGTAAGTAAGATTCAATGCTTTGTACACAATGATATCAATTTTATATAAGTTTTTTACAATTTCCTTTTTTTCTTGCAATTGTATCATATGGTGTCTAGTCCCTTTAATATATCATGAAATTTTATGATATTCATATGAAACTTGGTACATATGTATATATGTATATTGTATTGCCAAAGTCAATACACACTTGTTTAACACATTACCATCACTTCAGCTTTAATACATAAATTTGTTAATTGTATGCATCTTAGAAAAATGCAAGTTTGTGTTGGATTCGCAGAATTCTTGCAGCATGACACAAGTATAGAGTAGGCAATGACAGTAAAATAAACTTTATTAAATAAACATCAAATTTCAAATCATTTAATGGTAAAATCATAAAGAAAGATAATAAAGACAATAGTTTGCAATATATATGGCTTTCGACAAAGTTTATGTATTAAATTAATTTATATATGCTCTTTGAGACATTAAAGCTGCACTTTCACAGATTGAACGTTTTCACAACTTTTTTTATTTTTTGTCTTGGAACGAGCCAATTTTTGCAAATATGCATGGAAACCAGTCATAAAAGACTGCTGAAAAAAAAATAGATTACAGATTTTAATAATATTTAAGTTAAAAAATTGATGTTTAATGCATTTTCCTTAAACCATTCGTAACGGTTTAAGCCAGAAAACATTAATTTTCGAACGGAAATATTAAAATCTGCGATCTGATCTTTTGTCAGCAATCTTTTATCATTGTTTTTCAGGTATTAACACAAAAATTTGTTCTTTCAAAGACAAAAAATCTTTCAAAGACAAAAAAAGAAAAATAAGTTGTAATAACGGTATATATGTGAGAGTGCAGCTTTAATAATTAAGAGTAAAGAAAAGTGGTAATACAATTACTCAGGACAAAAGAGGTGACAATTATTTCATCTTATAATGTCATCCATTTCTTAAATCGGAGGATAAGGTATGACTATTGCATTCACATGATTATGTCACAGTTTCGTACACATGGAGGGCAGTGCCATGCAGGTTCCATATTTAGTTCTGGATCTGGAGAGAACTTGACACATTTCCAGAGGTACCATTTCCCACACTTGCATGGGCATTCACAGTTTAAGCTTGCTTTATTGCAGTCTTCCCGAAATTATAAAAATTCTGCCTGTCCACCGGACAGGCAAATTGGAAGTTTTTGCCTGTCCGAAAAAATATCTGCCTGTCTGCATAAATATGTCATAGTATACATAAAGTGTAAAAAAAATGAACTGTTTTTAATGCTTTCCTGATTTAATTCACAAAAAAAACAACAACATATAAACACTACATTGACATGTCGTTTAGTAAAATTAAACACACTTGGTCTCGCAAAAAAATATTTAAACACTGCTGCCATTAAGGTGCTTTCTGGTTTTTCAGTCGTCCGCTAATTCCACCGACCGCCGCCATTTTGACTGCAGACGAGGTAAATTGAGTGCGGACGATTTTGATTGTACTTTGCTGCAAACCAAAAACCAATCAAAACTATTGTAATGAAATGCCTTTACTGATGAATCGTATTTACTCGTTTATCCCCAGGAATCAACATAATGATGAAGCATATCGGAAATCCGAAATGGCCGACTTTTGGCGATGTTATGTGACGTCAATATCAGTATGGGATCAACTAACTACCGCAAAGGCAAATAATCAGCGAAAGTTTTTATAGACATTTCGCTTTCAAATACCTTATCGCTATTTAGTCGTCTCAAAATATGTCGGTCATACGGACCGTCATTTTCGGAAGATCTGCCAGACCCGTACAAAATTTGCCGGACATGTCCGGCGGACAGGCACTTTTCGGGAAGACTGTCATTGTCATTGCACATAATTATACCCCCGACAAACGAAGTTTGAAGGGGGTATATTGGAGTCACCCCGTGGTCGGACGGTCGGTCTGTCGGTTTGTCGGTCGGTCCGTTGCAATTTACCTTGTCCGGAGCATAACTTAAAAACTTCATACAATGATAGAGCATAATGAGAGGAAGTGCCGTGTATAATAACCATAACTCTATTCTTGCTTATTACTGTGTTATTGCCCTTTGTAACTTTTTTTTTGTCTGGAGTATAACTTGAAAAGTATAGGATGGAATTTATTGAAACTGCATACAATAATAAAGCACAATGAGAGGAAGTGCAGTGTTCAAGAACCATAACTCTACTTTAGCTGATTACGGAGTTATTGCCCTTTATTTTATTTTTTTGCTGTCAATTTTTTTCCAGACATTAACTTGCCAACTACTTGATGGAATTAATTAAAACTTCATACAATGGTAAAGCACAATGAGAGGAAGTGCAGTGCACAAGAACCATAACTCTATTTCAGCTTATTACAGAGTTACTGCCCTTTGTTATGCCCCCACAAAGTGGCGGCATATAGGGTTGCCCTTGTCCGTACGTACGTCTGTCTGTCTGTACGTACGTACGTCCCGAAGATTGTTTCCGATCTAATTCTTGAAAACCGTTTGTCCAATCCTCACCAAACTTTAAACACATGTTTGTGACCATAATATCTTGATCAAGTTCGATAGTCATGGAAATCGCTTTAGTCATTTAGGAGTTACGGCCCTTTTTTGCCAAAAATACTTCAAAAATATATGTTTCCAATCTAATTCTTGAAAAGTATGTGTCCAATGTGGATCCAACAAGTTTTTCCAGCCTGAATAGCGCCATATAACCTATACAGTCTTGCGATGCCGTAAAACCCAACTCAACTCAACTTATCCTATATGTGCAGATTATCCTGAATAATCATTATGGCTTATTTTCTGTGACAAAAAATCGAAGTGGGGGCATCCGTGTCCTATGGACACATTTCTAGTTACTTTTTTCTTGCCTGGAGCATAACTTGAAAACTATTGGATGGAATTTAATTGAATAAAACTTCATACAGTGATTGATCATAATGAGTGGGAGTGCAGTGTACAGGAACCGCAATTCTATTTCAGCCAATTACAGAGTAAGTGCCCTTTGTTACTTTTTCTTGTCCGGTGCATAACTTGAAAACTATTGGATGGAATGAAATAACTTTATACAATGGTACAGCACAATGAGAAGGAGTTCAGTGTACATGAATCACTACGCTATTTTAGCAAATTACAGAGTTTTTGCCTTTTTCTGTGTTTTTTTTTGTCAAACTTTTGTCCGGACAGTAACTTGAAAACTACTAGATGGAATAGCATAAAACTTCATACAATGGTAAATCATAATGAGAGACGGTTCGGGGGTATTAATCACCTTCAGTGATATCTCTAGTTTCTTCTAGGATCTGGCCACATTTGCCACAGGGAAAGCGCCTAGTGCGTGACTAACTGCTGACTGAACTTTGTTCCAGCCGGATTGAATGTCTCAATGTGCACCCTTGGTTGCCATTTTCACATATAAATATTTTCTGTAAATATCCAATAGGACATTCGCCATGTTTTGCCAGTATGGTTCATCAAACTCAACCTCTCCCACCACAATGTTAGTCCCATCAAATACAACTAAGTCACACTTGTGTGTTCTAGTAACACCCATCTGCCCCTAGATTGGGTCATAGTTAGTATTTCCTGTGGTCTTTAATTTTAGGCATCCATTTTCATCTTTAGTTATAAAGTCTAAACTTTCTATCATTTTAGACTTGTCCACCAATGTGAAGGGGCATTTGATTTCTACCAGCCGTTTGCCATGGCAAGCACACTTAAAAATCCTGTCTGTCAAGGCTCCCAGAGACTCATATGACTTGCAAATTCGAAGTCCACATGTAAGACGGGAACAGTTATCACGGTCTTTTGTCATCTGGCTTAGATATAGAGATGCAGTACGTGGCTCTTGTCTGTTTCCATACCTCGTTGCCTTGTTACCTTTGAAGTTGGACCCATAAATCAGCATATCCACAAGATTATCTGTAGCGCTGTTTTCGCCTTTCTTCAGCAATGTTTTCGAATGACTAATAACTCTGTTGAAATAAGACGCAGTAATTATTCCTTGCCTTTACCGTAGCCAGTGTGCTGATTAATTTTGCTTTCGCGTAATGACCTCGATTGAGTGTTTTCCTCAGTTGTATATGTCACCCGATCGCTTGTTGATGCTAGTCTGAGTTTGTCTTTAAGTGTTATTGGGATGTTATTGGCCTTGACTGAAATATCCCTAGTTGGTATCGAGACAGGATTTTCATCAGATACAACGCCTGGTCATTTTTGGTATGACACGTCTATCTCCATCACTTGCTTTATACTTCTGCGTTATGGCTGGTGCTACTGCTTGCAACCAAGGTAGGTTGGGGCATTATAAGCTCAATGTGTGATGAATAAGTGTAAGGCTGTCATAGTCTACAGTGCGCACTGCAGGAGGATGAGGTTCATAGTCTGTAACACTGAATTTGTTTTCTTGTCTAAATTTTCCAGGGACCTTTTTCAATAACAACTTCTTTGATTGGTTTAGGATCAACTCTAAGTCCTTTTGGAACAATCCACCGACACAGTTTGTATGTTAAAGTCCTTCATCATCTGGTAAATCACGATGTCCTCTTGCCACAAAATCTTCAATACAGGAGAGCAGTCCAGCTATGTGGGATCACTGTCACCACCATCAGCTGTAGATATAATAAAATGGCTGGCCAGTATCCTGTAATAATAGGTGCGTTTACCCCTGGTGAGAAGGTCACGCTGGCCGAAGAAGACTATTCAATGCTTTATTGGTCAGATGGGTTATTTCCCGGAATGTCTGCTTAAGAACCCCCTGCAATTGATGAAATTTGCAACAATAAGATAAATTATACCGGATAACAAATTATATAAATATTTATTGCTTAAAATATAAACTTTTGTGCTAATATTTAATTCCTTTCCAATGTTTTCTCATTTTCATTTCTTTGACATGTTGGTTTTGTTTTTCATTTGCAAAGTTTTCCTCAGCGTGTAATGGCGAAAATGTGCACGAACCCCACTGACGTAGGTATGCCGAGATAAGGAGAACAGTGTCAATGGGTCAATGTAGATAATGCACATAGGTTTATTTTGTTCGTCAGACAAAGTAATTCAGAGTTATGGCCCTTGACTTATTAAAAATACAGACAATTTGGTTCTGTGACAACTCTAAAAGTATCAAAGCTATGTTCTTGAAACTAATGTATGTAGATAGAGGGCAATTGTGGAGATTATGTAGGTTAGGTTTATGATGCAAAGCTAGGTTGTGGATAGAGGGCAATAAATATATAGGTCAAAAGTAGACATGGACCGGTGACCTGGTAGGTTTTACGGCCAAAACCGTTGCATTTTGATGGATAACGATTACTGTAAATGCCATTAGTTCACTATCACATGGGCTGGGGTGACTTAAACAACTTTGATTTATTGGTAGGATTTGCCAAAAGAGTTCATGGAGACTTTCTTGAGACATGCTCATCCTTTTCACAAGGTTTTCAGAGACCAGTATGGGGAACTCGGCGCCGGCTGCGCGGCGCTCTTGTTAAAAATACTCTGGCATGATATCCATATGACATGTGGCACACGGAACACATAGTATTCGGGTAAATTCTAGGTCGTCCGTATTTTAATGTTTTAAACTTTCAAGTGCACCGCTTTTTGAGAATGAATGATAAGCGCGTTGCTCAGGTGAAATAGTCACTTGCGGATCCGTGGAAACACACTTGACTTTCAATCCAGACGTCAATGCAGGTTCGATTTCCCGCCGAACCTCTCAACAAAAACTAAATGTCTTCCAAGAGGGGCTTTAAATGCGAGCCTATTTGATATATTGTTTACTATCAAACAATAACACCTGATTTAAAAAAATACATAATACAGTTCTGTCATACATCAGGTTGCATTATTTGAATTTAATGATAATGTTTGAATTTTATAGTGATCAGGAAAAATGCAGTCAATCATAATTTACAAATTACAAATCGAACAAAAGAGCGAAATAGTTATAAAATAAGTTCATACTATAAATGACAAACTTTTTTTCACATATCATACCCGACTTGCCGATGGAATGTTTCTGTGATATTACACAGCGGGAGGGGCAATAAATCCAATATCACAGAGTTAGATACACAGGAATTTTTAACGTCCCTGGGAATCCATTTTCTACATGTCTAACATAAAGGTTTAAAAGGACCAAAAGATATTTTTTAATCATTTTTTTCCGAAAAGTGCATTTGAAAGTTATAGAATGTCTGCATCGTATTCCACTGGAAACGAAGTGATCAGATGTCTATGAATAACTTTGAATTGTAGACTAATTTTAGCTCCTACTTAATGAAATGTAACTTTGGGTGACCAACCCTAAGCTTTAAAAGGACCGAGCTGTTAAAATCATCAACTTGAAACAAAAGTATCATCTTATAGGGCAAGAATTATCCTAACATAAATGTTGGAAGTATGTTAGTTGATCGGATGAAAGACTTTTTCGTTAAAACTGTTTAACAATTTTACCCTTTATAGTTCTCTAGGCAATTTCGCTACACTGGATTTCTCCAAAGATAGAAAAATTAGAAAACTTGTTGTATTTAATTAACTTATCTTCAGACTTAATAAATGTTCTTTATTGACAATAACAGTAATTGTCATGTTTTTTAAATGTTTTTTTTTAAATTAAGATTAAACAAGTTTCTCTGTCTTGCACTTATTCTCAAATTTTCGGCCAATACGTTTGACAGGAAATCTGAAATTCCTGCCTTAACACTCAGGTAAATATCATCCTTAAAAGAAAGTACAATATCTCTTTAATGTACGTTTTCTATATAGGGGCACGCTTGGTGGGTTATCTTTTTTGTATCATGTGTAGTAATAACCATATGTAATAGCTAGTGTATTTTATGTTACTTTTCATTACAATGTATTTCAAGCCTCGTTTAATAAACAGATACATAAAAACATGAGTTTATATCAACGTTTATTAACAGGTCAACATTAACTATTTGAACAACAAAGCAGTCTGAATTCATATAACCGTCATTAAAACTGTGAATGATTTTCTTATTAAAGGGATGAATTGTATGTAATGATATTTTAACACAGAATAATTTTCGTCTTCATTAGTATTTGTACATAAATAATATAGCATCATGTAATCAGTAAATTTAACAGCATTCTATTGTAATTAGACTTCGGCTCCTCAACTCTCCACAGTATATCAGAGGGTTCTACTCATATTCTGTCATGCCTTTTAGGCCATTTTAAACAAGCCTTCACTTTAGACCCCTTCTCCAAGAATGATACTTCAAAACCCCTCGCCAATATCAGTGACCTTGCCATTATATGCCTCGTTGTCATACATTGCCGCCATGATCTCTCCTGTTCAAACGCCATCAACATTAATGCCTATCTCTGTGTTTTCTGATGTAATTGTCGTCATTTCTGGTTCCCATTCCTGTTGGTTTCCACCATCTGATGCTTTTGCTGTTTTGCTAATTGTGTCGTGTGTATTCTAAGCTCTTTTATCAGTCTTTTCTCTTCTCTCTTTTCGACCTCCAGAACAGACAATACTTTTGCCAATCACAGCTATTACCTTCTGTCCATACGAAACTCTTGTCAGTAAAGCTTTCGCTACAAACACAGGTTGTATCTCTTACCATAATCTCATTTTCATTCACTCCCACTTCAGCATAAAGCTTCAGTGTGCCCTTTACACAGTCTGTACGAAAGTTCGCCGGACCTCGGCTCCCACCGATAATAAATGGCGAGGTCCAATAATCACAGCTATATTGTAGGCCCGCGTGTCCGGCAATAATTTTGGGGGCAAAATGATTTGATAAATATGTGTCAAACCTTTAACTTGTTAATTTTATTAACTAACCTATGTTCACTTGATCAAACCAACTTAATCAGGGCATTTATCAACCCGAGCTACTCAGGTTTTGACGAATAGAAATCGTAAATGACCCGAAAATGATAATAAATTTGTAATATTATTGTAAATTTGTATTATTATCATTTGAAAGGAGCCGCAAGGCATGCTCTAAATGCCTTTTTAATCAATTAAAGTCAAGAGCAATTATCACCCGAAGTGACAAATAATTATCGATCTGGAATCTATACGGTTTCCATGTCAATTAGCAGCACTCGAACTCAATGATGTGATAACTCCGCCCAGTATGCAAAATAACGGATACCTTTTGCTTTTTCGCTTAGTACGATGGTTTAAAAAACAACAATGCTTAAATATATTTTGTTTAAGTTTTTTTATACCATGTCTATATCAATTTAAAAATATATTTGTATTAGATTTTAATGTGTAACAGATAAAAATAAACATTTTTCGTAGCACATGGTCTAAAAAGCGCGGGAAGCAGGTGCACGCTTACTTTCTGTCAATTTTAATAAAAGTGAAAGGAGAACTGCATAAAATGTTGCCAGTGTATAGTAAAGTTATATAATATAATAATTTAATTGTTATGCCATTTATGAAAAATTAAAAACAGTGTTGCAATATTGACAATTAGGAACGTTGAATGTTTTAGTTTACTTCTGGACAAAATGAAAAACATGAAAGTGAAACTGAAAGTAGAAATGAGAGATGTCGGTGCAACTCAACCATCGCTGTTGCATGTAGGATTCTGACAAGGATGCATAGGGTGTAACATAAAGAATAGTAAATGCATAATTCCTGTTTCACTGAACATGCAGTAAATAAACAATGCGTTCATACGAGTCAAAACATAAATGTCCAAGTTTTGACCCTGGGATTTTTTTTAACCACCTAAGAGCAGGAAATAAGACAACAAGGTATAGTCCAGTGCTCAGGCTACATATTTAGACCTAAATAGCAGGGTGTGGTAACCTGCTGGTCTTTTCCAGCCTTCTACTGCCTTTTTACCACACCCTTCAGTGCCCTTTTGTTTGACAGAGCAGTATTTCAGAAATTAAAGTATAAAAAATATACCTAATTTTGACACTCATTAAAGTAAATATAACAGCTAAGGTGTCCATAGCATGAAAGTAGTTACTACACAATAAGAATTTATCATTGGCCCTTGCAATAATGCTTCATGAAGGGTCATTCAATGTACATCAAAATTGCCTTTTAATGGCCTAGCACCCTACCCTTTTCAAATACTGACTGGAGCACGGGTATACTATTAAGTTATATTGATATTTTTTTCTCTTTCTTGAGATTTTTCTTGAATAAAAAGTGAATTAATACAGCGGTTCCTAATAAAACACTGGAATTGTAATTATTTTTTTCATTTAAGTTTTGGAAGTATAGATAATCATGTACCTTGTCATCTTATGACAGATAAGAACTATAATTTATTAAGAAAGACCAAGTACTTAGAAAAACACGGACAGTGACTCTTGAAGATCTGATTTTGACTCTTGAAAATCAGATCTCAAGAGTCATTTACCCTTGGGTTATAGACAATGTTGGAAGCGCTGACTCAATAAATATACAAAAATTGTTTGGTCCTGCAAAAACTGGTCTGGTCCTGCAATGTAGGCTGTATTGCAGGACCTCGTGTCCTGCAATGTGATAATGACTTTCGTACAGACTGTTTACAGGATTCAACAGCTTTTGTCGGATCTCATAGTTTTTGCTACATTTATCATATTCTTTCCGTTCTACAAAGTCATACACACTTTTACTATCTATCTTCGAGCCCCACTCATAAACGTCCTTTCCACGGGTGATATTCACTTTTCCAGTCTTAATTGCAGTATCTGCAGACCTCTTCACAACACCCCCAATTCAACATCACAAGCACTGTCTTTTTCCATGACCTGCCTCAAACAAATGCCAACTCGCCTGAATGCCATTCATGTTAGGGTGTTGGGGGACTACATCAAACATAAATTTATTACGATACTTGGACGTTGGTGAGTCTGTCAAGTAATGTATAAATTTCACATTTGGTCATGTTGCTTTCACCAGCAGTTTAATCTTTTCAATTATAGACTGAACCATTGATGAGTTGTGGTTGAGTAGTTCTGACACTACTACCATACTTTTGTGAGCCATAAGGTGCCATTTTCATTGAAATACATAACTGGATAAAGCGTAACAGACTCAGAATTCCAGTACGCACTTTGTATTTCTTCCAATTCTCTTTGATGCTGTAATTTTCAGTGGAGTCCATCTGGACACAAACATGGTCTTCATTTTCTTGAAGGTTGTCTTTCATTTGTTTGAATGACTGATATTGCGTTTTAACTCTGCATGCGTGACTTTTGAAATCTTCAAACTAAATTGACATTTCTTCTGCAAACTCCTGTGTGTCTTTTGTAACCTCGAGCAACTTTGTTCTCTGCTTTCAATCTTCACATTTCACTCGCTTCCACTCTTTAAACTGTACATGATCTTCAGAAACAATCGACCAGATTTTACTAGTTACTTCAGGTGATGTAGTGTTTTCTGAAAAACCGTCGGGGCTGGTGTAGGTCGTTACGCTGTTTTTTTTAGGCACTGTTATTTCAAGGCAAAATTTTGATGCTTTGTGCACAGGCAGGTAATTCTTGCAGCATAATTTACAAGAGTAATGTGTTTAGGCCTTGCACGACAAATTGTTGCGAAACTAACTTTTTCTTCAGGGTGTTCGGCCTTAAACTTCAAGAATATGTTTCTCAGACAGTCATTCAAAACAAACTTCTGAACTCGTTCCTTCCGTTCATTTTTTTACTGTATCTGCCTTCCCTGGTAGTTGCCGAGAGTTATCCTCTCTTTCAAGAAATTCTTATACTTTTTTGTATGTCTTCTTTTGAAAAACATGTTTACCATCACGATTTGGGGCTTTGTATAGTATGCGTACCCAACAAGGTTTGCAGTATACTGGGTCATCTTATATTTCCTAAGAATCTCCCCAACAACTATCTTCTTAATAATTTTGTGTCCCTTTCTATCATTGGTCTCTCCCTTGCTAGACAGTTTGCAAACATAAGCTTCTTCCTGATGTTAGGATAATTTTGTTGTTGAATTCCAGCCTTGTGCATTTCGGAATCAGATTTTGATGTTGGTGTTTTAGGACTCTTTTGCTGGGCGTTTGTTGTTGTTCTTAATTTAAGCCTGCAAACATTCTGTCTAAGCTGCTGATTCTTCGCTTTAACCCTTCTTGAGGTAATCAATATTCTTTTGATATTATTCTTCCGGCATGGAAGTTTCACAATCAACCTTGTATTATTTCTATTCACGTTAGTCCCATGAACCTCATTACGATAAGTATTGCTGGTGCTCAGGCTGTTGCTCCATCGCATCCTGTTCATTATTTGTAACGTCCACTTTCCTAGTGCGGTACAAAGTTTGTTTTTTCCCGTAAGTATTTTCTTCTTTTCTTTGCCTCACTTCTATCAAGCAATGCATTTTTTTGTAATCCTTTTTAGTTCTGGTGCTTTTCTCTTTCAGCCATGAATTCCCTAATGTCGCTTTCTTTCTCTTGCGGTACTCTGCCGCTGAGCGTGAGATTTAGCCATGATCTCTGCAAAAAAGGATAAGCATGAATTCAGATGTACCATTCTTTTTCTCATTTATGTCATGTTTGAAGATTTTTTTAAGTGTCTACTGACTTAAACATTGTTGATAGACTTTGTATTTTACTTGACAATATATATGCATGTATTCTTTAACTAGTGTTTGTTTATGATTTTATCTATATGTATGAATACTTCATATTTATTTGTATCCATAATATATATACCTTAAATTGTACAGCATCATGTTTTCATATTTACATATCATCATTACATACCTATATATACTGAAGTAAATATCATTATTAAAATCAATATGGATTGTGCTTATTGTAACGTCAAATTGTCTGTTTACTATATTATTTCGCAAATTTAATTCTGAAATTGTTAAAGATAAGAACAAAGAGATTTTTTAACATTTACAATATAGATTGTGTAACGCCATGAACAAATATAAAAGTAGTATCATAAACGAACATTTTTTCTTGGAAATGATGTTGACGATTTGATTTGGCACAACGTTGTGTTTTTATATTTGATTTGAACAATTTGTAAGGAATATATTGATTCAGACATGTTTTTCCAGTAAAACTTACAAGCGCAGGATTTCGGAAAAAGTATTTTGGGCGAAAAAAGCTGTAAGCGAAAACACACTTTATAAGACTTTAAATATTCTCATTGAATTTAAAACTGGAGCCATATCGAGTTACCTTTTTAAACAAAGCGATCAACAATTGTAACAGGCAATAGCCAACTTATCGTCATAATTGTTCACCTGGAGCACATTATTTTGTACTAAGTCTCATGAAAGATTGCCATTATGCACCAACAACCATATTTTATGTACATGTATTGTGTAGCGTTACCGCGTATTTGCACGATTACCGCCATTAGTTCTAAATTGGCCATTTGCATTTAAAAAAGTTAGATGTCTGGCGTTGATTTTCATAGGTAAGTTTTACATTTCATACTTATTTATTCAATACAAATATTTTATTAGCGACAATAATAATTGAAGAATTCATGTTAGAAATAACTGGGAGTAATGTATTCATAAAGAGTACTCATAGTAGAAATAGAGCTTTCTCCCCCTTGAATTTTTTAAAAAGTGTAATTTACCTGTTTCATACCAGTGTGGTTTTTTTTGGAATTATTTTTAACGCCTGTGCCTTGCAAATTGGAAAAAAAGTCGATTTAGGGAAAAATACAAAATCAGGCAAAATTAAACAGCTAATTTCATGGCATATATATACATGTTTTAACTTTTTTATGCATACATTATGCACCAGTCAATTGTAACCCTCCCCCCCAACCCCGGGTAAAATCCTCGCCCTGTGGGGACGAACTGATGGTAAAATCCCTGCCCTCTCCCCGCTATATTTTGCGTGAAGACTAAACCACCGCATTAACCCGGCACTGCGGGGCCACCTGAAAGGTAAAAACAAGGCCCATTTCTCCGGCTATCCCAGGTATACTCCTGGACCTGGGGAGGCTGTGGTTACAATTGACTGTAGTCCATATAAACAGCCGCTTCAGAGTCTTTGACAATTTTTATTTGGCACTCTACGTGTCCATATATCCCACATGTTGTTTTCCTAGCCAAGAACTACAGATCTAAGTATATTTGGCGGAAAGATAAAGGGCACCTGCAAGATGATTTCAAAATGGCAATGCTTTATTGACAGACGTGGACTAAATTAAACCATTTTTTTGTGTTTCATTAAAAACTTCCCATGCCAAATAAAAACAAAGCTTCATAAAAAGCGCAGCTGTAGCGAAGCTTTTTCTTCACTAAAGCTGTGCTTTTTCTCCGAAGCTGCACTTTTTTCAAGAGCTTCGCAAAAGCTGTACTTTTTCTTCGTTTTTTTCAAAGGTGCATGAAAGGTTCGCTTTTTGTATTAAAGGTTCGCTTTGTGAAAAAAGCTTCGCTAAACCTAAATTCGTTTTTTGAAAAAAGCTTCGTCTTTCTGTTTAAGCCATATTTTCCACAAAAGCTTCGTCTTTAACATAAAAGCTTCGTCTTTTGCATAAAAAGCTTCATCTTTTTGAAATTTAAGATGACCAATATTAAATGGAAAAGACGAAGCTTTTCAACCAAAGATGAAGTTTTAAAAAGAAATACGAAGCTTATTGTTTTGTATCTATTGCTTTGTAGGTGTATTATTCAAATGATCAGTGCTTTTTCTTAGCTGAAGAATTTGTTCTATTAAAAATTCTGCATTTCATCTCAAATATTCATGTTCAAGTTAAGGATTTCTTTTATCAGCAGTAATTATGTCTCCCCCTCTCTGGGGGAGACATATTGTTTTTGCCCTGTCCGTCAGTCCGGTAGTCCGTCAGTCCGTCAGTCCGTCCGTACGTCACACTTCGTTTCCGATCGATAACTGGAAAACCGCATGACCTAGGATCACCAAACTTGGTAGGGAGGTTGGTCGTGAGGTGTAGAGGATCCCTATTGTTTTTGGGGTCACTAGGTCAAAGGTCAAGGTCGCGGCGACCCCCAATATAAAAAACATTTCTGCTCAAAATCTTGAGAACGGTTTGACCTAGGTTCACCAAACTTGGTAGGGAGGTTGGTCGTGAGGTGTAGAGGATCCCTATTGTTTTTGGGGTCACTAGGTCAAAGGTCAAGGTCGCGGCGACCCCCAATATAAAAAACATTTCTGCTCAAAATCTTGAGAACGGTTTGACCTAGGTTCACCAAACTTGGTAGGGAGGTTGGTCGTGAGGTGTAGAGGATCCCTATTGTTTTTGGGGTCACTAGGTCAAAGGTCAAGGTCGCGGCGACCCCCAATATAAAAAACATTTCTGCTCAAAATCTTGAGAACGGTTTGACCTAGGTTCACCAAACTTGGTAGGGAGGTTGGTCATGAGGTGTAGAAGATCCCTATTGGTTTTGGGGTCACTAGGTCAAAGGTCAAGGTCGCGGCGACCCCCAATGTAAAAAACATTTCCGCTCAATATCTTGAGAATGGTTTGACCTAGGTTCACCAAACTTGGTAGGGAGGTTGATCATGAGGTTTAGAAAACTCCTATATTTTGGGGGGTCACAAGGTCAAAGGTCAACGTCGCTGTGACCTCTAATGTAAAAAAATATTTCCGTGCAATATCAGGAGAATGCTTTGATCTAGGTTCACCAAACTTTGAAGTGAGGTTGGTCATGATGTCTAGTTGATTTTGCGATCAGTTGGTCAAAGGTCAAGGTCACTGACCTTGAGGTGAAGAACCGGTTTCTGCTCAATAACTCAAGAACGTTTACACCCAGGAACTTCATACTTGGTATGCCAGTTAGTCATGACTAGTTGATGGCCCCTATTGATTTTGGGATCAGAAGGTCAAAGATGAAGCTCACAATACTGTGAGGTAAAAAATGGTTTCCGCTCAATAACTAAAGAATGCTTCCACCCAGGAACTTAATACCTGGTATGCCAGTTGATCACGACTAGTAGATGACCCGTATTGATTTTCAGGTCAGTAGGTCAAAGGTGAAGGTGACCTTGAGGTAAAATAACAGTTTCCGCTGATTTACTAAACACAACTTCGGCCCAGGAACTTCATACTTGGTTTGCTAGTTGGTCTTGATTATAAGATGACCACTATTGATTTTGAGGTCAGTAGGTCAAGGTCAATTTCTTTGTCACCAGTACGTACGTCACACTTCTTTTGGCTCAATAACTTATGAAAGCTTGGACCCAGAAACTTCATACTTGGACCCAGGAACTTCATACTTTGTATGCAGGTTGGTCATGACCAGTAGATGACCCCTATGTTTGTTCGTCTCCAGTCCAAAAGTACAAATTTCATGTCCATCATTGATTATTTCTCACCTACGACCACACAATGGGGGAGACATGCGCTTTTTCAAAAAAGCAATCTCTAGTTTAATTGTTTCAGTTTATCCATGTGTAAATCTACAATAACATAAAAAATATTCAGTTATTCATCAAATCCATACTTTCTATTCCTAATTGCAATTGAATGAAGTATTCAATCTCTTGATGAATGAATGAAATATGTAAAAAAAAGGTTGAATCCAAAAATGAATTAATACATGGATGAATGAATGAATGAATGCATGATTGATTGATTGATTGATTGATTGATTGATTGATTGATTGATTGATTGATTGATTGATTGATATCATAAATGAATGTTAGAATGAATGAATGAATGATGAATTAATGAATGTGAATGTTTGATTGATTTACTGATTTATTGACTGATTGACTGGTGGATTGATTGATTGGTGGTCGATTGATTAGTGAGTGAGTGAGTGAGTGAGTGTGAGTGTGAGTGTGAGTGTGAGTGTGAGTGTGAGTGAGTGAGTGAGTGAGTGAGTGAGTGAGTGAGTGAGTGAGTGAGTGAGTGAGTGAGTGAAGATTTGAATAAATAATTGAATGAAGGAATGAATAAATAAATTAATGAATTATCAATTAATGATTAAAAATAAAATTAAAAAGATATTTTTAATTAATCAATGCAATAAATCATAATTTTATAATATTATACAAAATAATACACTTACCAAATAAACAGTTATTAATTGCATGTAACTGAATATTCACAGAATTCATATTTCTTTGATTTCTATACAAGTTATCATCATAGATCTTAATGCTTTGTTCATAATCCATTCCCATGATAAGCCATATTTGTACAACAACCAATCAGAATCTCAGAACCAAATAACAACCATTGATAATTTAAGAGATAAATTAAATAAATTTATGATTTAACTATCATAAGATCAGATAAACATGGACTATGATTTGGAATATGACAATCCAATCATTTGATGTTTTGTAAAAGATGACATGGTGATAATTAAAGAAGTCCAACTTCAACACAAATTATTTATTTATGAAACAACGTTTCGGCCATTCGGCCTTCATCAGGTTGTATGTATATAATGAACAGGAAATGACGTCAGCATCAAATGACGTCAACGTTGATAACGTCAAAATATAGCATACATTTTTGCGCAAAATAATGTCTTATAGGATCTAAAGAGATACAATTATACTGGTAAAATGCAATATAAATGCATAAACAAACATCAATAAACCAGTATAAACTATGCAACATTAAATAGGTTAAAACAGTTATAAACCAGATTAATTCTGTGATTTTTTTTAAATTCTGCAAGAAGAATTAAAATAATATTTTTGAATTCATACCATTAGGAATGAGTGTGCCAAGAATGTGCATCCATTTACTCTCCTTTAATAATCGTTTCCAATTGTTTTCAATTTTATCAATTGGCATAAAAGAAAAATCATTGATACTGTGGTCAGGAGCAATAAAATGTTCAGACACATTTGTATATGAATCTGGAAAATGCTTTATATCAAACTTATGACTGTTCATTCTCTGACTACATTTTTGTTGTGTCTGACCAACATATTGCTTTTTACATTTTTTGCAATTGATAACATATATAACACCTGTAGAAGAACAGGACAATTCATGATTTATCTTAAATTCTTTGCAAAAATATGTACTTGAAAAGATGACATGCAATACTTGTGAGTTCTTATAATGTTATGATCTTATACTTAGTTTAGTTGTTTGTCAATTACTTAATAACCTCAGTGACTATTTTCTTTAAAACTATGCCACTCTTTAAAATGTTGGACTTATATTTCAAAATGATATCCAGGTCATAAAAATATTTATAAGATGTAGTTTTAAAACTCACTGATTTCTTGTTTTTACCCTTATATGGATTGTTTAGAATATATATCAAAATTTGCAGAATGTTTATCCATTAAATGTACATCTGATAAGAATCAGTGTTGTTTTCCAAGGGGTAATAAAACTGCCATCTGCCAGATGGCCTACCAGGTATTGAAAATTGGATTGATCAATTATGTAAAGTATTAATTAATTAACAATCTGGTAGTTCACACTGTGTAATAACTAATTACAGAGCTGTTAGGTACCTCTAAATATAACAAAAAGGCAACATAAGGCAGAGTATGGAAAAAGTCATTTTCCTATGTAGTTGACAGTTTAAATAAATAGTTTATAATTTAGGTATCATACTGAAAGGTTGTTTTAATTGCCTCTCCACCAACTAATGGTGTGAATAATTAGAAGATCTAAACAAAACTAAATAATAGTAAGTATAAATATTGATTTCAAACATTTAGCATATGCTATCATGTAGTTTAATAGAGACTAAAGTATCAGTGAATAAAAATTGATATTGAACAATTTCACATTTTAACACAGCAGTAAAAGGTCACGAGGTTTTTTTTTTCTTTATTGGGGAAGTTTTGCAATAAAAGTAATAAGAGTAAACTTGATTGCTATATATGTGATCTATCTTTAATTAAATCTATTTTTTTGTTTAGATTTTAATAACATTAGAAGTTGTTAGAGGGGAAGACATCAGTTTTGTGGGTAAATACTGAGAAAATGGCTTCTTAAAGCTGCATTTAAAAAAAACCTGAAGCTTTTTTCGTAATTTTTTTTTTCTGGCTAAAACTGCACAAACGTTCGCAAATTATTTTTAGCTCACCTGTCACATAGTGACAAGGTGAGCTTTTGTGATCACAATTTGTCCAGCGTCCGTCCATAAACTTTTACTTTAAACGACATCTCCTCATAAACCGCTTAGCCAATTTCATCCAAACTTCACAGGAATGTTCCTTGGGTGGTCCCCTTTGAAAATTGTTCAAAGAATTACATGCAGAACTCTGGTTGCCATGGCAACCAAAAGAAAAAACTTTAAAAATCTTCATCTCAAAAACATCAAGGCTTAGGCCGTTGATATATGGTAGGTAGGATTACCAAATGGTCCTCTACCAAGATTGTTCAAGTTATGGCCCTTGGGTCAAAATTGGCCCCACCCCAGGGGGTCATGGGTTTTCTCTATAATGTTTATAGTGAAAACTTCAAAAATCTTCTCCTCTGAACTTACTTGGACTAGAGCTTAGATATTTGGCATGATTCATCGTCTAGTGGACCTTTACAAAGATTGTTCAAATTATGGCCTTAGGGTCAAAATTGGCCCCGCCCGGGGGGGGGTCATGGGTTTTCTCTATATGTTTATAGTGAAAACTTCAAAAATCTTCTCCTCTGAACTTACTTGGCCTAGAGCTTAGATATTTGGCATGATTCATCGTCTAGTGGACCTTTACAAAGATTGTTCAAATTATGGCCTTGGGTCAAAATTGGCCCTGCCCTGGGGGGTCATGGGTTTTCTCTATATGTTTATAGTGAAAACTTTAAAAATCTTCTCCTTTGAACTTGTTTGGACTAGAGCTTAGATATTTGGCATGATTCATCGTCTAGTGGACCTCTACAAAGATTGTTCAAATAATGGCCTTGGGGTCAAAATTGGCCCCGCCCCGGGGGGTCATGGGTATACTTGATATGTTTATAGTTAAAACTTCAAAAATCTTCTCCTCTTAACTTACTTGGACTAGAGCTTAGATATTTGGCATGATTCATCGTCTAGTGGACCTCTACAAAGATTATTCAACTTATGGCCCTGGGGTCAAAATTGGCCCCTCCCCCTTGGGGGGTCATGGGTTTTCTCTATATGTTTATAGTAAAAAAAATAAAAATCACCTCTGAACTTACGTTTCTTAGAGCTTAGATATTTGGTATGATTCATCGTCTAGTGGACCTCTACAAAGATTGTTCAAATTATGGCCTTGGGGTCAAAATTGGCCCCGCCCCGGGGGATTAGGGTATTCTCTATATGTTTATAGTTAAAACTTCAAAAATCTTCTCCTCTGAACTTACTTGGACTAGAGCTTAGATATTTGGCATGATTCATCGTCTAGTGGACCTCTACAAAGATTGTTCAAATTATGGCCTTGGGGTCAAAATTGGCCCCGCCCCATTGGGGGGTCATGGGTTTTCTCTATATGTTTATAGTGAAAACTTTAAAATCATCTCCTCTGAACTTACGTGGCTTAGAGCTTAGATATTTGGCATGATTCATCGTCTAGTGGACCTCTACAAAATTTGTTCAAATTATGGCCCAGGGGTCAAAATTGGCCACACCCCGGGGCTGATGGGTTTTCTCTATATGTGTTATAGTGAAAACTTAAAAAATCTTCTCCGAACTCACAAAGACAAGTAACGTCTTAATTTAAACTGGATAACATATTTAGTACACATACCAATTTTCAATATGGGCCACATACAACAATTAATAACAAATATACATATATAGATACACACGTAAAATCAAGTAGTGACAAGAGCTTAGATATTTGGCATGATATATCATCTAGTTGACTTGTACCAATATTGTTCAACCTTTGGCCTTGGGGTCAAAAAATGGCCCCACCCGGGCGGTCATGGGTTTCCTTATATATGTATATGATGAAAACTTAAAAAATCTTCTTCACCGAAACCAAAAGGCGAAGGCCTTAGATATTTGGTATGAAGCATTTTTTATTGGACCACTATTAAGATTGTTCAAACTTTAGCCCTGGGGTCAAAATTGGCCACGCCCCGTGTTCATAAGGCTTATGTTTTCAATATTTGTATATGATAGAAGCATTGAAAAAAATTCTCTCCGAATTCACAAGGACTAGAGCTATTTGGCATAATACATCATTAAGTGGACCTCTACTTTTATTGTCCAAACTTTGGCTTTGGGGTAAAAAATGACCCAGACTTCTAAAAAAGCTTAACTACTTTGAACCATCCAGATTTCTTATCAAACCAATGTGCAATATATCACAGGTGAGCGATTCAGGGCCACTTGGCCCTCTTGTTTTAGTAAACACGCAGTGCTTCACAAAAGGTGCATTTTTCCCCCAAAAGGCACAAAGCTGCGCTTTTTCAAACAAAAAAACACGGCATTATTGTGGCTAAATTGACTGGTGCATTGTGCTGTAAAAGAGTAAAAGAGTGATTCTTGTGAAGATTTTGTTTATATTTCAACAAATTCATTGCTTTTTTATTCATTAACGTAATCTGCATTGGAAAAAAAATTACAAAATTTTGGGAAAATTGGACAGTTTTTCACAAGGGGCAACAGCCTTTAGAAGGCAACAAATTGCACTAAAAACATCACTTCACACATATTAATAATGAAATAGTCCGCCCGGGAAGTTAATAAGCGCGTCGTTCAGCTGAAATAGTCATTTATGAATATTTCATGATTTGAGAAAACAATCTGCAAAATAAGCCAATTTAAAATAATAAAAAATGTCAACGCATTCTTTGGTCTAGAAGAAGTTTTAAAATTTAAAAAGTGAGGCAAGTCAGTATTTGACAGCAAAGAGGTCAGTTCACATAATTATATATGTATGCAGACTGGACGAAACGTCCTGTTACCAGAACACTTTCTTGCCAATAAACTGTCCGCAAAGTCTTGCTCATCCTTTAGTCTAAACATATTTATTTTACAACGGTCTTGAAACAAGTTATTAAAACATTATATTTATCACTCTCGTTGGCACGATTTTACGTAAGGTCTTGTGTTGTGGTGAAAACCAGAGAACCCGGAGAAAACCCACTTGTCCGGCTTTGTGACACAAACCAAACTCACATGCGACCAAGCCGGGAATCGAACCCGGGTCACCTAGGAAAGATTTTTTTTACCAAACTTACAATAGCTAAAGGTTTGAAAGACACAAGCAATCCAATTTCTAAATAACAACCAGTTAAGACCAAAGAAATAAAACCACATCCAATAGTCAGAGTTGCGGGACCACTCTAGATGACATTCATCGTAGGGCCCGTGGCATTTGGGGTTCAAAGTTAATAATTTAGCGAATATCCCACAAAACAGTAGGAATAAAATTCTCCCGTTTGGCATCAAAAATATGTTTCAGTCACACTTGGGGATGTGATGGGGTCAAGCCATAATGAAGCTACTATGCAGGTCTTTTTATGCCCCCGAAGGTAGGCATATTAAAATCGCACCGTCTGTCAGTCAGTCCGTCCGTCCGTCTGTGTGTCCGGCTCAAAAACTCTTGTCCGGGCTGTAACTTTCCCTTGTATGGACATATTTTAAAATAACTTGCCACATGTGTTCCACTTACCAAGATGACGTGTCGCGTGCAAGACCCGGTGTCCCTGCCTCTAAGGTCAAGGTCACACTTAGGTGTTTATTCACAATGGAGTGCTGCATATAAAGACATAGAGTATAGGTTGTCGTGTCCGGGCTGTAACTTTCCCTTGTATGGACAGATTTTAAAATAACTTGCCACATGTGTTCCACATACCAAGACAAGGTGGCGAGTGCAAGACCCGTGTCCCTACCTCTAAGGTCAAGGTCACACTTAGGTGTTTATTCACAATGGAGTGCTGCATATAAGGACATAGAGTATAGGTTGTCGTGTCCGGGCTGTAACTTTCCCTTGTATGGACAGATTTTAAAATAACTTGTCACATGTGTTTCACATACCAAGACGAGTGTCACCTGCAAGACCCGTGTCCCTACCTCTAAGTTCAAGGTCACACTTAGGTGTTTATTCACAACTGAGTGCTGCATATAAGGACATAGAGTATAGGTTGTCGTGTCCAGGCTGTTACTTTCCCTTGTATGGACAGATTTTAAAATTACTTGCTACATGTGTTCCACTGACCAAGACGACGTGTCACGTGCTAGACCGGTGTCCCTACCTCTAAGGTCAAGGTCACACTTAGGTGTTTATTCACAACGGAGTGCTGCATATAAGGACATAGAGTATAGGTTGTCGTGTCCCGGCTGTTACTTTCCCTTGTATGGATAGATTTTAAAATTACTTGCCACATGTGTTCCACTTACCAAGACAACGTGTCGCGTGCTAGACCGGTGTCCCTACGTCTAAGGTCAAGGTCACACTTAGGTGTATATTCACAATGGAGTGCTGCATATAAAGACATAGAGTATAGGTTGTCGTGTCCGGGCTGTAACTTTCCCTTGTATGGACAGATTTTAAAATAACTTGTCACATGTGTTTCACATACCAAGACGACGTGTCACCTGCAAGACCGGTGTCCCTACCTCTAAGGTCAAGGTCACACTTAGGTGTTTATTCACAACGGAGTGCTGCATATAAGGACATAGAGTATAGGTTGTCGTGTCCGGGCTGTTACTTTCCCTTGTATGGACAGATTTTAAAATTACTTGCCACATGTGTTCCACTTACCAAGACGATGTGTCGCGTGCTAGATCGGTGTCCCTACCTCTAAGGTCAAGGTCACACTTAGGTGTTTTTTCACAATGGAGTGCTGCATATAAAGACATAGAGTATAGGTTGTCGTGTCTGGGCTGTAACTTTCCCTTGTATGGACGGATTTGAAAATAACTTGACACATGTGTTCCACATACCAAGACGACGTGTCCCGTGCAAGACCCGTGTCCCTAACTCTAAGGTCAAGATCACACTTAGGTGTTTATTCACAATGGAATGCTGCATATAAGGACATAGAGTATAGGTTGTGTCCGGGCTGTAACTTTCCCTTGTATGGACATATTTGAAAATAACTTGCCACGTGTTCGACATACCAAGAGGACGTGTCACCTGCAAGACCCGTGTCCCTACCTTTAAGTTAAAGGTCACACTTCGTGTTTATTCACAATGGAATGCTGCATATAAGGACACAGAGTATTGTTTGTCGTGTCCGGGCTGTAACTTTTTCTTGTATGGACAGATTTTGAAATAACTTGCCACATGTATTACCTACCAAGACGACGTGTCGCGTACAAGACCCATGTCCATACCTCTAAGGTGAAAGATACACTTAGTGTTTATTTACAATGGAATGCTGAATATAGGGACATAACAGTGTAGGGTGTCAAGTATGGGTGGTATTTTTTTATGTTCAGAAGCAATTTAAAATAACTTGCCATATGTATTTGACACGTAAAGGCAAGATCAACTGTTTATGTACTGACCTTGTTCATAGGTCAATGTCACATTCGGGGGCATTCATCACATTCTGTGACAGCTCTTGTTAAACTCAACAACAACAACATGAAATAGTCATTGTGTGTTTTGTGGCCATCGAGGAAACTTTAAGCAGTAAACCGGAAATCGTCGTTTGAAGGCAATAAATTAGATAATTGACATTCTGGCTGTTTAGTATTCAACACAGAGCATTGCGATGTGTTGGATGAAAACGCACCAGGAACTTGACATGTATAGGGTTATTTTTTAGTGTCTCAGTTCAAGTAGCCTGATATATAGTCCATATTAACAGCTGCTTCAGAGTCTTTGATGATTTGGTTGATTATGTTTTAACTTACGAATCATTTTTTAAATCATTTGTTAAAATCAATCATAAGGCAAAGTATACCGAGGGAAATTTTTTATATAAGAGCGATCCATATATAAGTTGACACCAATTGAACATACAGTCGGCATGTTACAATTGTAATAGAGTCTGTACAAAATACTGGTAACTTTATTGAAGACAAACTGTTGAATCTCCGTCTTAAAAAAACAATTGAATATAAATACTTTAAGAATAATGGTACAGACTTTAAAGGTAATTTCTAATACATTTTGGTGGTTTTTATGTTGACATCTATCTTACAATGTTCACGTTTTTAGCTCACCTTAGCCGTTGGCTAAGAATCTAAGAGTCTGCCTTCCGTTGTTTGTCCACACTTAGTTTGTTAACACTCTAGTTGTCGCATTTTTGCCTTAATTGTCACAAAACTTGGTCAGGATGTTTGTCCAAGTAATTACTCGGGTCATCTGGGATGAAAAACAAGGGCACATGACGCAAAAATAGAAAAATCTTGTTAACACTTTAGAGGCCAAACATCCTGAAAATTTGTCAGAAATGTTGTTTCGATAATGTCTAGCTCAAGTTTGAATATGGCTTATCTGGGGTCAAAAACTAAGTCACAGAGCCCAAATATGGAAAATCCTTGTTAACACTCTAGAAGAAACATTTTCAATCCATCCTGGAAATCTAACGGAAAGGTTGTTTCGATGATTTCTTGCTTAGTCTCAGAGCTCAAATATGGAAAAACCTTGGTAACACTCTAGAGGTAACATTTTCAGCCCAAATATCCTGGAAATTTGTCAGAAAGGTTGTTTTGATGATTTCTAGATCAAGTTGGAATATGGGGGTCAAAAAGCAGGTCACAGAGCCGAAATATGGAAAAACCTTGTTAACACTTTAGAGGTAACATTATTAGCTCAGATATCCTGAAAATGTGTTAGAAATGTTGTTGCGTTGATCTCTAGCTCAAGTTTGAATATGGCTTCTCTGGGTCACAAACTAGGTCACAGAGCCCAAATATGGAAAAACCTTGTTAACACTCTAGAGGTAACATTTTTAGCCCAAATGCCCTGGGAATCTGTCTGAAAGGTTGTTTCGATGATTTCTAGATCAGGTTCGAATATGGGTTATCTGGGGTCAAAAACTAGGTCACAGAGCCCAAATATGGAAAAAAAAATCTTGTTAACATTCTAGAGGCAACATTTTCAACCCAAATATTTTGGAAATTTGTCAGAAAGGTTGTTTCAAGGAATTCTAGCTCTGTTTCGAATATTTGCCATCTGGGTTCAAAAACTAGGTCGCAATGCCCAAATATTGAAAAACCTTCTTACCACTCATGAGGTAACATTTTCAGTCCCTAAATATTCTGGAAATTTGTCAGAAATTTTGTTTCGTTTATTTCTAGCTCAAATTTGAATTGGCGTTGTAAACTAGGTCACAGAACCCAAATATAGAAATACCTTGTTAACACCCAAGAGATAACATTTTCAGCCCAAATATCCTGTAAATTTGTCAGAAATGTTGTTTCGATGATTTCTAGCACAAGATCGAATATGGGTCATCTGGGGTCAAAAACTAGGTCACAGAGCTCAAATATGGAAAAACCTTGTTTACACTTCAGAGGTAACATTTTCAGCCCAAATATCCTGGGAATATGCCATAAAGGTTGTTTCGATGATTCCTAGCTCAAGTTTGAATATGGGTCATCTGGGGTCAAAAAGTTGGTCACAGAGCCAAAATATGGGGGAAAAAACTTGAGGTAACATTTTCAGCGCAAATATCCTGGAAATTGTTAGAAAGGTTTGTTCGTTGATTTCTAGCTAAATTTGGATTATTGGTCATCTGGGATGAAAAACTAGGTCACGTGACCAAAAAATAGAAAAATCTTGTTAACACTCTAGAGGCTACTTTTACAGTCCAAATATCCTGGAAATTTATCAGTAAGTTTGTTTCGATGATATCTAACTCAAGTTCGAATATGGGCCATTCTCGGGTCAAAAACTAGGTCACATTTGATTTGATAAATAGCAAAATTGCTGTAGTTACCCGAGAGTTATTTTATTATAATGCTTTTATTAAAGAAATTACCTAAAATTGCTCTTTTCCTATCAATAACCGTTTAAGCATTTATACATTTATCAAAAAATGAGAATGTGAATGGAAATACTACACCAGAGAAGCCAAATCCCTGTTATTGCCCTTTAATTATCAACAAGTCTATAGCACACAGTTTTACTCAGCGATATAGGGCCATCTTAAATTGGCCCTCTTGTTTTTCTTCAAAGATTTTTTTGTAATACTTTTTTTTTTTTTACATACAACGTCAAAAGGTTCTATGTCAGGCCTTATCGAACGTGAGCAAGTGCCTTTAACTAACACTTAAGAATACATTACTACTTAATACATCCAGAAGTTGAGAGAGAAAACATCTTATGGGTAATAATCTTATAAGAACATTTAATTATATCTGTCAATCTAACAAACTACAAAGGATGTAAATATAATTCCGCCGGATTTACGTCAGGGTTTTTATCTAAATCAACGTATCCGCAACTGTCCGTGGGAAGACGCCCGGTTCGCGTGTCCGCGTCGTTTGAGGGTCGTTTTAGCTCAGTTTCACTTCCCGCCGAACAATTAGCATCCTGACGTTCAAATCCCTTATCGGCGTAACAGTAAACAGGATTTGCTGTATTTGCGTGTAACTCAAAATAAATAGAATCATCAGGAGGATGGGTTGACTCTAAACGTTGACCCCTATTGGACTGCGCGTTAGCGGACTTAGGGAAACCGGGAATGTGTGGTATAGGCCTTCTTGATTCAACATTTCCCCTGTCATGGCTGACATGGGTAGTTGTCTCGCCCTTAAGTACTGTTGTATTTTGCTTGTTGTTCCTTCTCATTTTTCGAGTAAGGCGCAAACAAACCACTATAATGACGAGCGTTATTATCCAAAAGCTCCAGCCTATAGATAAAGGAATTATCAGATTACTCTTTCCAGATGATAATACCTCGGATGAACATTTGCAGTTCGGAGTCGCTGCTTCTTGACGATCGGTTTGTGAAGTGAATACGATAACTTGAAGATCTGTACTGTCCGATGTTGTTAAAAGTTTGCCACTTTTTAACGGTACCGTATTTGAGGCATGGCACGTGTATACTCCGTTCGCAGTTAGGGTTACGTGTTTTATGACCAAACGTTGGCCCGAACCAATGACGACTTTAGACGTCGTGTTCGAAGATTTAGTCCACCAAAATTGTGGTTCAGGGTAGGCCAACGCTAGACATACTTTGTCAACAGTGTCCCCTTGTGCGACATTAAAATAGTTACCCCCATTCTCGAAACCTTGCATTTTGACGCTCATATACACTGTAACGTTTATTTGAGCACTTCCTTCCGCCCGACGTCCACTGCCAAAACTTGGTGTCAGCATGCGGATTGTTACACATTTAAATTTTATTTGAAATATTTTGTTATATGGTTGAATCCGACTTTTATCCAACGTTATGTTTAATGTTTGTCCCCTCGAGATGGTTAGTTCATTTTCGTTTCTGAAACACATGAACATTGCCAATAGTACGCATAAACTTATTCAAACACATCCAAAATATAAATGTTTTAGAAAACAAAGGTATACAAATAATTATAATCTGATTAAAATCCTATTCTCAATACGCTCTGCATGATGAACTGAGAACGACATAATTACCATGCAGTGTACATTTTTACCTGGTAGCCAATGGGGCTACAGACTTTAAGATTTCTGTAGCCCAAGCCAGATTTCCATAGCCCACCGGTTAACAGAAAAACGCATCTTGAGTACCTTATATGGTTAAAAACAAGGAATGATATGACAACTGTACAATATCTTATTATATTTTGTATAAAATGCAAGTATGGTGGTTGTGTGGTCCTGTGTTGCCAGGGGGCAGGGGGGCTGGTGGTGGTTTGATGGGGGGGGGGGGGGGGCTGGTTCTGTCAAGGCAGAACGGATTGTTGATGAAGGGGGAGGATGGAAGTCCTGTCAACATGTGCTGCTTGTGGCATTAGTGATAGGATTTTACAAACATCTATTTCATAATTTTCGGTGACTAAATAATCCAAGTTTATTTTTAAAAAAACACACAACAAAAGCAACATCCAAACTTTAATATCTCACTAAAACAAAAAATAGTATTGACAGTCCGAAATATGATTTCCGTCAAAATGATTATTTTCAAGCAGTATATATATATATATAGCGTATAATTGCTTGACAAGGGAGATTACTGCAACAGAAAATATCCATAACAATGAGAGATTATCTGGAAGTCGGTCAACGGTGTCGAGGTAAACATTTACCCGACATTTTTTTTTAACCAACAAGCCCGATGATTTCATCGCCAGTCGGGCTACCTTAAAGGATTTTTCGTAGCCTGGGTCAATTTTTTCGTCGCCACGGGCGATCGGGCTACCGTTAATTTCGCACACTGACCATGTGACTTTCTAACGACCTTTCCATCAGCCAATCAGAAATATACGTTTATTCATTAAAGTGTGTGTGGAGGTAAATTCGATATTCATATAAGAATCAAACATCTTTCCGGTGATTAAGCTTTACATTTAAGTAAACCTTTCAATATTGTTTATGTTATCCAGAATAGTTCAGTTTGATAACTGCGTCGTAAGCTGAAATCTCATCAAAACCACGACAAAAATATATTGTATATTTTACAAAATAAATCATTAAATCGAAACATTTGTTTGGCACATATCCAACGACACTTGTGAACCGAAAGGAGTCATTTATCTCTGTAAGTGTGGACTATGTGCTTGTGAATGATTTCAATAAAGCGAGTACTTGATGAAGTAAATGTTATGAACCCTTAAGCCAAGGAAAATGTTACATAACTAACATTTGTGAAGTGTCTTAAAACAAGTCATTTTTTTGCGTATATATTTGCAAACCAATTATATAAGACTGCTGGCAAAACATAAGACCGCAGAATTTTTATATATAAGTTCAAAAATTAATGTTTTATGCAAATAGTGTTCTTAATCCGTTAGTAACGCTTTTCGTCATAAAACATTAACTTTCAAACGGAAATATGAAAATTTGCGATCTGATCTTCAGTCTTATATCATTAGTTTGCAGATATTTATGCAAAAAAATGGCCCATTCAAAGACAAAAAAATAAAAAGAAGTTGTCAGAATGGAAAATCTGTGAAAGAGCAGCTTAAATTTTACAGGTAGGATATGTATCTTAGAAAACAATAATTGCACGATTGATATCTGGTTAAACTCCTGAAAATAGTTCTTCTGTAAGGCTATACTTTTATACCTCCATTCATACTGAGGTGTCGGGTTAGCATCCACCGCGCACGATAGTTCTACCGTCTCGTCTTCAAACATAGCCAAGTGACCAGAAATGGCGGGAGATTTCATGTACACGACCTCCAAGGTGATATTGTTTACTTCCATCGTGTTTCCGTATATTATGTCTGAGACCACCTTGCAGGTATAATCTCCACTGTCCTCCGGTTGTAATACGGGAATCAGAATGGTATCGTTATGTATTGTCGTTGACCCGATCAATGGTTTTGTAATCGTCCAGGTTATGGATGCCGTGGATGATGTAGAACATTTTAATAATGCCGAGTCGTGCTCTACAACTTTTATGACGTTATCACCAGGTACCTTTTTGACGTCATTTCCGTTCAAGTGAATTTGAACTTCTCCTTAAAATAAAAACACGAACCATATACAACCTGTTTTTCGACAAGACATAAGTAGAAATATCCGTTTAGAAATGGACCAGACGACATAGTGTTTGCAACATATATAACACTAGTCTACCAGGTATATTTATCAACATGTACAATATGCTTCTACTACTACTACTGCTGCTGCTGCTGCTGCTGCTGCTGCTGCTACTGCTACTGCTACTACGGCAACAACTACAACAGCTACAACAACTACTACAACTACAACTACTACAACAATTACAACTACTACAACTACTACAACTACTACAACTACTACTACAACAACAACTACAACAACAACTACTACAACTACTACAACTACTACTACAACAACTACTACAACTACAACAACTACTACAACTACTACTACAACAACTACTACAACAACTACTACAACTACTACAACTACAACAACTACTACAACTACTACAACTACTTCAACTACAACAACTACTACAACAACTACTACAACAACTACAACAACTACTACAACAACTACAACAACTACTACAACAACTACAACAACTACTACAACTACTACAACAACTACTACAACTACTACAACTACTACAACTACAACAACTACTACAACTACAACAACTACTACAACAACTACTACAACAACTACTACAACTACTATAACAGCTACAACAACTACTACAACTACTACAACAACTACTACAACTACTACAACTACTACAACTACAACAACTACTACAACTACTACAACTACTACTACAACTACTACAACTACAACTACTACTACAACTATTACAACTACTACTACAACAACTACTACAACTACAACAACTACTACAACTACTACAACTACAACAACTACTACAACAACTACTACAACTACTACAACAACTACAACAACTACTACAACTACTACAACAACTACTACAACTACAACAACTACTACAACTAGTACAACTACTACTACAACAACTACTACAACTACTACAACTACTAATACAACTACTACTACAACAACTACTACAACAACTACTACAACTACTACAACTACAACAACTACTACAACTACTACAACTACTACAACTACAACAACTACTACAACAACAACTACAACTACTACAACTACAACAACTACTACAACTAGTACAACTACTACTACTACAACAACTACTACAACAACTACTACAACTACTACAACTACAACTACTACTACAACTACTACAACTACTACTACAACATCTACTACAACAACTACTACAACTACTACAACTACAACAACTACTACAACTACTACAACAACTACTACAACTACTACAACAACTACAACAACTACTACAACTACTACAACTACTACTACAACAACTACTACAACTACTACAACTACAACAACAACTACTACAACTACTACTACAACAACTACAACAACTACAACAACAACTACTACAACTACTACAACAACTACAACAACTACTACAACTACTACAACAACTACTACAACAACTACTACAACAACAACTACAACTACTACAACAACTACTACAACTACAACAACTACAACAACTACTACAACTACTACTACAACAACTACTACAACAACTACAACAACTACAACAACAACTACTACAACTACTACAACAACTACAACAACTATTACAAGTACTACAACAACTACAACAACTACTACAACTACTATAACAACTAGAACAACTACTACAGCTACTACAACTACTGGAACTACTGCAACAACTACTACAACTACTACAACAACTACTACAGCTACTACAACAACTACAACTACTAAAACTACTACAACTAATTATAATTATAATAATTATAATAATTATTATAATTATAAATAATAATAATATGTACCTGTAATTGTGATAACTAGAAAATATAACATTAAAATAAAAGATATATCCATTTTCATGCTTAAATTTATGTTAGCAAACTCATAAAAATACTTCAATATTTAACTGTCAAACTATTTATGACTACAACGCATCGATCTTGTTCAGTACATCCTTCCAATTGACGCAAACACTTAAAATAAAGGAAAACACATATAAGGATATATCTTTGCCTTAGTTTAAAGCAGCTTAAGTTTTAGTTTATACCAGTTCTTTTTTAAATTAATTGTGACGAAAGCAGGTAGCTTTTCTTTAGATCGTGCATTTCCTGGTCCAGTACTTGTGTCCATTTTGAGGGGTCATGTGGAAGTGCCGCTCATCAATGAATTGTAATACAAAAAAATCTAAAAAATTCACATTCACATAAACTAAAGAAGTCAATGTTTATAATTCCATTATTTTAAATAGTTAATATTGACAATGACTTAAAAATGTTTGTTAAGTAATGCAGTTTTCTTTTTTAAAGAGACTCGCAGCTGAACACCTGTCTTGCATCTGAAAACACTTACATTTTATTGACAAAAACTATAAAAGTAAACTGGTTTAAGTTGGGCGCGTACCCCCGCCAGTACAGACAATTATGTGTTTAGATAAAACGATAGCTTGTCTGCATTAGGACTGATACTAAACTGGTGGAATTTAAATCTTTATAGAAAACATTGGTAGCATCACCTGGCGCGTAGCCAGGGCCAATTTGGAATTACGCAATTCGATGCCTAACCCCTTCATACCCTACCCCCTTCGGTTTTTATTTCAAGCTATGGCACGGTGAAGAACCCACGTGACTTATTTGATAAAGTGCACGGCAACAAATGTCTACAAGTAATGTGTTACTGTTTACCATGTAGTATAATGAATACAAACACGTTTTACATATACGTTACGAAAAAGAATCGGAACACCTTTAACAAAAACTTCAAGCCCTTTATATGTCAACTGCGAATATATTGTTAAAATACGGGACTGAATTTTAGTGTGATAACACATGTTTCCATGATTCATGAAAATGAGCCCATCATTTAGGCGACTCCGTTGGTCTAACTGTTAAAACACGTTCATTCTTCCATTGCAACTCCATTACAATGCGTCTTTTCAAACATGGAGCAATGTTCAATAATGAATTTGAAGAATATAAATAATAAATAAATGTATAATAATTCGTTTTAGCACCAGTCAGTGAAATAATGAGTATATACACTGAAGGTTGTAAACGTCCGTGTACTTTATCAAACCTAAAATGTCCGTGTACTTTATCAATTTGGTTTTAGTTCATTTTCGCCTTTGGAATAGCTATAATAAGTTTAACAATACACGCTGAAAACTTTAAAATACATAAAATTTGCTTAAAATAAGATTTGTGTATGAATTATTTACGGCTAACATAAAGTAAAGCGATAGATTTGTCAAAAGCCGTGTACTTTCCCTTAGATTTCAAATCTGAGAAATCAGTTGGTCAAGATTTTCAGGAAAACTTTAGGATATTAGAGAAAGTTCTTTATTACCGTGGATAGAGCTCTTAAATGCGGGGTTTATGGTCTTTATTTCACAAAATTCTCCAAATATTAAGAAAGTTATCTTTAAAAATCTTACCTAAATCGAGACTTGTTGACATTTGTTGCCGTGTACTTTACCAAATAAGTCACGTGGGTTCTCCACCGTGTATGGGTTTTGGGTATTGCAAAAACTTCGACCTGTCACAATTTCATTACGCAACTGCGTATTTGCGTACAGTCAGCTACGTGCCTTATCACGTGATAATGTCAATCGACCAATCATGCTACTGCCTAATGCTGAATCCCGTTAGTAACGCTTTTCAAAATTATGGACTTCAAAGACAATATTTGAGCAAATATCGGCATTTGTTGAAGAGTTTCGGTCGTCAGTATCTTAGTTTTAACACCCCAAATGATTTGCCACACTTTATTTCGTAATTAAAAAAAAAAAAAACGTAAAAAGTGCATTTTACAAACCATGAACGTGTTCCTTTAATAAACCAAATACATTGCTGCTCCGTTAGAATCCGAACACATATTAAATCTGATGACATCGAAGCCACTACCATGGCTTACCATCATTATACCGTGACAAATTAGTTTTGCCACGGCCTTAAACTGTTGTCTGTTACCCATATCAACAAAGTTATTTCCCTTTTTGTTTTGATTTTCATTGCCAACAAATATATGCCGACTTTGAAAGGTAATTTGGGCTTTATGATATTATTAGAGAGCGTTATTTAAGTGATAGAAATACTTCAATAATATTAATCATGTGATTGAAATTGCTCTTTTTTAAGTTGAACGATTTAAAGATGCAGTATCATTGAATGAGCGAAACACATACACTAATGTGGCCAGAATCTTCTATGGCAATAATCATATCAGGTATTTTAATCAATCAGAACGCAGATCATGACCTATTAAATATTCCCTTTCAGGCAAACACGCATGCATGCGCACAAGTAACATGACAACGTTGCTTTCGTAAACAAAAAAATATACCGTCCCTCGATGTTTTAAATGCGATAACTTTTCAATCTAAGTATCAGCAAATGCCAACTGGTTCTGGTAAAGATAATTTACCACCATATGACGGGGTAATGTACAGGATTGACTTAGATAAGCTTCCTAAGATTATGTTTGACGGATTATATCGGATTTTGGTGGAAAGAATGGTAGAGACGGCATCCCTAGTTAGGCAGAGCAGTTCTTCATTTTGATCAATGCCGGCGATGTTCAAGACATCAGATTTCAGTGGTAATATTATCAATTATGAAGAAAATAACTTTGTGTAGGCTATTTTCTACTTTCAAGGTAGAAATCTATTAATTATCAATGATAAAGAATACCAGGTATCTAAAACTATTAGAAACATACTTCAAGCCCCACATTGGGTTACTCTTCCAACCCTATAAATAAATTCTTCATAAATTGAACAAGTATTTATTATGTACAAAACGATCTTAGCCCCTTGTATGTTTACAATAATTAAACATCATTAATCCTACACTGCATTGCATTTTTATATAATTAATTTTTCGTTTATATTTCTTTTCAGATTGATCATGAGTTCCTGTATGTAAGGCTAAGGTGTTGGCATTCATAAAGAAAATCAAATACACAGTATATGTTTGCTTAAAAAACCAGGACCCAATTCATGATTTATGCAAGTGTCCTGTAGGGTATGTGTCATTATTTGTATAATGTACATGCATACAAATGTATACGTATTTAATGTGTTAATAATTATAAATGGCTTACAAAATAACAGGCAAAAAGCAACTCTCAATAGTTATTTATAGATAACACGCAAAAAGTCACACTCCATAAAGACATAATGGCCTGTACGTTAAAATGTTCAGCCTGGAATGTACCAAGGAAAATGAAGCCACTCAGCCAACTAGCCTTGAGCAAGCCCAGGTTACCTTGAAGGCTTCGAATCAGAAGAAGCTGTGAGGAGTTTGACCCCTGCCACTCCAGTGATAGGCAACAGGATGAAGATTTTTACAGAGAGAGGATGAAGGAACTCCCAATTATTCCCCAAAACAGGTTAGATTTTAACTGGAAATGCATTTTACAATGTAAATATCTTTGATTATCTAAGAATTTAATACCAATAAATTGAAATAATCAATCTCTGAAATAATATGTCTTTCAGAGAAAATTATTTTGAATTTTTACAACAGGTATGGCATACCTGGCACCTTTCCAAACAGTGCACCTACATAAGTGTTCCATGCTAACTGAAGGCTTTTTCTGAAACAATTACTGTTGGAACACACTTTTTGTCTTTTAAACGGAAAAAAGAAATTTCCAATATTACGATTTTTTTAGATGTTCATGTGTATATTTAAACTATATATGGAAATCATCAAATGTTAAATTTTTATGCTGATTGGTTTTTGTCTATGAAAGAAATATTGCATATTGTATTTTCTTGAAATATTTTTTGCTATATGTATATGAAAGTTGTCACAATCAGTATTTGTAGTACAAAAGAAATAAAAGTGTCTTGTGTATATAGGTTTATGTTTTCTATTACTTTCTAAATTTGAACAAGACATCTCAAAAAATAAGGAAACTATTCAAGTTTAAAAAAGGTAGGCGTTAAAGTCTGAGAAAGCCTAATATAAATCTAGCGCTGGCTGGAATTTTCTGTGACATATTTGGTGCAAAAATGTTTAACGGTGTAGGTTTTTTGTAAATTCTCTACCGGAACTTTCAAGTCACCTTGTCTAGTCATTTCCATGGCATGAGATATGACGATGAATTTTTAATGGATAATTATTTTTAACACAGATTTCAAAAGGAAAAGTGGAAATCATAAGTTAATACTAGTAGATTTGGGTATGTCATTGGGCAGGCATGTGGCTGTGACCATTTGCGCTTTTGTCCAGGCTTAAACTTAGCCATGCATAGGGTATTTTGAAGAAAAAAAAACACACTTTCCAAAAATGTTCCAAAAACTGGAAAACTGGTGTTTTGAGTTCTCTCATGTATTAAATAGTTTACAGAAATACGTTTGCTTGATTTCAGATAGCATTTGAAAAAAAGACAATTGCATGCGTATCATTCATCTTTTATGGAACCCTCAGCTTTGCTCGCGAGATTCTCCGCAGCTTATATACTAGGCAATACCCGGTTTGATGTAATGCTTTCATTCTGGGTACATTTACCGACAACTTCGAGAAGAACATGGTCTTCAATCAACTAAGTTTTTGCTGATGTTTTCCAAGATATAAAGGTTGTTCTTCTTATTATGACAGTTATCGAGTGGAATTGAACTGGTTTTATCTGGTTCTTCATTCAATGCCATTAAGTACCCTTTCGCTTAACTCCTTGACATGACAGTAAAAGCAAAAAGGGTCTTAATTGTTCCTTATTTAATGTCACTTAAAACTTAAGCCTTGCAATCTACTAGCAATTAAATTAAAAACTAGTTTACAAATTGGTTGTTGTATCAAACAAATACGGCAGGCAGGAAAGTCAAACAGTGAAATAGTGATGCTGCATTAGTGGCAACCACTCAACCAATGGATTTGAGTCTCATCGGGGAAACTCCATCATTCACATCGGTTACGACAATTAGTGGGTCCTAATGTATAATAAGAAAGTGCACTGATCTTGATTTTGAATGCAAATAGCATCAACATCTTAATACGATTTGTAAAAAATATACAACTTGTAAAATTGTAGAAACCAAAACACCACATGCACAAACAAACGTTTATACACAGTGGAAGGTTAGAAGTTGACGGGAGGGCAGCCGGATGAGGGTCAATCGTCAGTAAAGTTAAACACCGAGAAAACATGCTCCACCAGTTGTTAAAAATGACTTCTCCGTACCGTTCGTTACCTTAGTGCAAAAGCTTAATATCTGCGTATAGAAATGGAAGCAAATATTATGTTTTTGCACTTTGGTGGCAAATTTTGGGCTTCAAAGATGATGAAAATCATAATACAGACTATGGCCCGATGAATGATATGCAGCCGGAACTGATATTGAAGAACTTTGAAGGTATGTTATATATTAGTTAGGCTGAAAAACAACAACAAAAGATGACCAAATGCTTGGCATAATCTTGAAATTGAATTATGTTTTTGAAGAAATAAATATTACACAAAAAACATAACAGTGTCGCCTTCTATGTTGTAGAAAGATATATTTTTCTTGTATAAGAACTTAGATTTAGATTTTCTAATCGGATTTTGCCAACTAGTTCAACTTTTCGAGAGGGGTTGAAACCTTGATATTACTTCTCAAATTAACTAGTTAAAGACCCTAGAAGACTCTGGTTCCGGTGAACTTTGTTTCACTGACCGTTCCAAAGCAGTTATCCGATCATCTATTAATAAAATAATTTTAATGAGTGTATAGTTTTGTTTATAGTGATGGTATTGGTGGTGCTATAAGGGAGGTAATCATTCATATATCATTGTGAAGCAGATCCTTTATTGGGATGATTTCACATTCATTTATATAAAACCTTCAAATGTTATGGTTAAAATACACACACTGTGCTATTATAGAATTAATGTTGTGGGAACTAGACACCAGGTGTACAAATAATAATCATTTCTGCATAGTACGAGGTGAACAGTTAAAGGGAGTGCAGCTAAATGAGGGCAATACCTTCTGCGAAGTTCAACACCGAGAAAACATGTCTAATCAGATGATAAAACCAACTTTGCAAACTAAGTCGTCGCCCTAGTGCAAAAGCTCCATATCTGCGTGTAGAAAAAAAGCAGAGATTGAGCGTTTGCACTTTGGTGGCGATTTGTGGGCTTCAAAGATGATGAAGAACATAATCCAGACTATGACCCGATGAAGCATATGCACCTGATACTGATATTGAATTACTATAAAGGTATGTTATTTATTTGTTACGTTTATAGCTGGTCTGATAAGACCTATGGGATTCTCAAATATTTGGCATAATCTTGAAATTGTACCATGTACTTGAAAAAATAATAGTAAACACAGTCTTCATAGCAGTGTTGTCTTGTGTGATGTAAAGAAATATATGTAGGTTTTTGAAAAGCAGTTCATTGTTGTTGGATTTATAAAATCCAATGAATTAATTATTAAAACGAGTATTTAACAATGTTCAACTCAATAAGTATTATCAATGAATTAAGTGTTTTAAATAATTTCTCATCAGCACCATGGTCATTGAAAAATACACATACGTGTTATAAATCTTAGTCTTTGTCAAAGGGCTTTGTTGTATTAGTGCAATGTATTTTTTGAATGACCAATCGAGTAAGCCAATATGCTGAACTTTCCGTGAGAGGTTGGAAGTTTTAAGACCCTATTCATGCATAGTAAGAGGTGAACAGTTAACGGGAGTGCAGCTAAGTGAGGGTCATGTACCGACTGCGAAGTTCAACACCGAGAATACATGTCTCATTAGATGTTAAAGCCAACTTCGCAATTTAAGTCGTCGCCCTAGTGCAAAATCTCCATATCTGCGTGTTGAAATAAAAGCAGAAACGGGGCTTTTGCACTTTGGTTACAATTTGTTGGCTTCAAAGATGATGAAGAACATATACAGCAGATACTGATATTGAAGGACTATAAAGGTATGCTATTTATTAGCTAGGTTTTTAGCTGGTCTGATACAAGTCCTGTAGGATTCTCAATTGTTTGGCATAATATTGAAATTTAACTATTTACTTAAAGGATGAATAGTAAACACGAGACTGTATGGTTCCTACAACTACAATAAATAAATAAAATATGAAGACAACATCTTTTTAAAACCGCAGTGTATGCATTTTTACCATAGCATTTATAAGTTTTATAAATGAATGTAAAATAATTCATATAAAGCATCTGCTTCATTAATGCTACAGAACTCTTTGTCTTAGTATGTGATGATTTTAACACTTTTGTTTACTTTTCAGTGACCTTGTTGCTTATGCGTAAAATTACTAAAAAAAACTTAATTCATTGGTAATACTTATTAGACTTGAATATTCACAAATACTCGTTTTAATAATTAATTCATTGGTTTTTATCAATCTAACAACAATTAACTGGTTTTCAAAAACCAAAATTATTACATAAGTTTCAATGATACTTCCTTACACCATTCAAGACGACACTGCTATGTAGTCTGTGTTTACTATTTATTCTATCAAGTAAATACGAGTTAAATTTCAGTGATGTATAAATGAATATCAAACGAAAAGCACCACAAAGACGATCACTTTAAACAGACAACACACACATGAATTTCTTAAGTGATCGATAATTGGATATTTCTTTACATCATACAACATAGGTAGCGATTTGTTGGCTTCAACGATGATGAATAACATAATCCAGACTAGGAACCGAAGAAGTCTGCAACTGATCCTGATATTGAAGGACTATAAGGGTATGCTATTTATTGTTAGGCTTTTTTCTAGTCTAATAAAACCTAATAGGATTCTTAAATGTTTGGCATAATCTTATAATTGAATTATGTACTTGAAGAATGAAAAGTAAACACAGACTACTTGGCCATGTCGTCATGTACACTGTAAAGAAATACCTTTAAAACTCTTGTTATAATTTAGGGTTTTAAAACGCAGTTAATGGTTTATTATTATTAATAAAAAGCCAGTAAATTAATTATTTAAACGAGTATTTGAGAACGTTCAAACTCAATAAGAATTGCCAATGAATTGAACGTTTTAATAATTACGCATAGCACCGAGGTCAAAGACAAATACACAGAAGTGTTATAAATCAGTACACTATGTCAAAGAGCTATGTTGCAATACAATGTATTCTGTGATTCACCAATCGGAGTTAGCCAACATGCTCAACTTAATGCGAGAGGTTGAAACCTGAAAATTACGTACTAATTTGGCAAACTAGTTTTATATCCCGTTATACTCAGGTTCCGGTGAACTATGTTTAACTGGTTCCGGTGAACTATGTTTCACTGACTTCCAAAGTAATCAAATCATCTATCAGTAAAGAAATTTGATGTGTGTTTCGTTGTTTTAAATGACTGTCTGTGTGGTGCTATTCGTGAGATATCCATTCATATATCACTGAGAAGTAGTTATTTTCAGGAATTATTTTATATTCATTTATAAAAGCTTTAAATGTTAATGGTTTTAAAGATTAAAGATGTTTTTATTATCACTCTTACTAATTGTTATTGTAGAAACTAGACAACAGATGCACCGACACCAATCATACGAGCTGAACAGTGGACGGGACTGCAGCTAAATGAGGGTCATAGCGACTGCGAAGATCAACACCGAGAAAACATGTCTCATCAGATATTTAAATCAACTTCGTAAACTAAGTCGTCATCCTAGTGCAAAAGCTCCATAAGGAAGAACTAGAAAGGTATGTTACTAATTTGTTTGGCTTTTAGCTGGTCTGAAAAAAAACCCTATAGAATTCTCAAATGTTTGCCATAATCTTAAATTGAACACAGACTACATAGCAGTGTCGTCTTGTATGATGTAAAGAAATATCTTTAAAACTCCTGTTATACATGAAGTTTTTCAAAACCAGTTCATTGTTGTTGGATTAATAAAAGCCAATGAATTAATTAATAAAACGAGTATTTGAGAACGTTTAAATCTAATAAGTATTGATACAGATTTGTTTTATCAGCATCAGCACCATGGGTACTGAATACACAGAAGTGTTCTAATTGATTGCACTCTATGTCAAAGAGTTCAGTTGCATCAATGAAATGTATTTGATTTTTAATTGTAATTTGGTCCCATCTTTCAGACATGAAGTCAGGATCTTCAGCGAACTTTCCTTAGTTTGTGCAAAGAAGAAATATTTATTTAGGTGTCTATTTCATCTTTTGGATAAGTGACAGTAGGCTTTAATTATTTGCTAGCAGATGTAACATGTGTTTACTTTCCAGTTCAAATCTGTTTTACTCAAAGAATGTTCAAGGTGGTGCACAAGTTTTACTTGATAAACACAGTTTTTACTCATTCATCTAATTTATCCCTGTGTGTAATTTCATGTGTGTGTGTGTGTGCGTGCGTGTGCGTGTGCGTGTGTGTGATTTTGCCATGAATAAGGGATTCATGTTTAGTTGGGATTGCTTGCCATTTCCCTAAAACTTTAGTTATATAAATATGTAAGTCTATAAATGTATTCTCCTTTCAGAAGTACAGCTGTCCTGGAAGACTTCAACCAGCACATCCTCGAAGCGGTTCTACCACTCGCCACCAGTGTACAGAATGGTAAACGTTATAGCAGCAATTGACCACAACAATCATTTGGAAAGGGAAATTCAGCATAACCGGTGGCTCTGTCAGGTAAGAACATAAGGCATTTGTCACACAATATGCTCTGAAACACCACAATGTCAAGATTGTGCACGATTGATTATGTTTAAGAATATGCACGGGCACTTAGTCAAATCTTAAGACATATTTGGGTACTAGAAACAAAACACTAAGTCCTATCAAAACTGTGTTTGTTTCATGCTACCCTGCCGACCCTAGTATTTTTTCATAAAAAGAAAGAAATGGCTTCCAACCATATATATAAGTGACACTTTTAAGAAATGGTGATGTTTGCAAGAAAATGATCTTATTTGATTTGTAGCTCACCTGAGCACGAAGTGCTCAAGGTGAGCTATTGTGATCGCCCTGTGTCCGTCGTCCGTCGTCAACAAGTTTACTGTTAACACTTTAGAGGTCACAATTTGGGCACAATCGTAATGAAACTTGGTCGGAAGGTTACCCTAAATACAATTTTTGACGAGTTCGATATTGGGTCATCTGGGGTTAAAAACTATGTCACTAGGTCAAATTAACTGAAAAGCTTGTTGACACTATAGAGGTCAAGTCAAGTTTAAATCTGGGTCATGTGCGGTCAAAAACTAGGTCATTAGGTCAAATCATAGGAAAAGCTTGTTAGCACTCTAGAGGTCACATTTATGACTTTATGTTCATTAAACTTTGTCAGAATGTTTATATTGATTAACTCTCGGCCAAGTTTGAATCTTGGTCATGTGCGGTCAAAAACTAGGTCACCAAGTCAAATAATAGGAAAAGCATGTTAACACTTGAGGCCACATTTATGACCATATGTTCATTAAACTTTGTCAGAATGTTTATATTGATTAACTCTCGGCCAAGTTTGGATCTTGGTCATGTGCGGTCAAAAACTAGGTCACCAGGTCAAATAATAGGAAAAGCATGTTAACACTTGAGGCCACATTTATGACCATGTTCATGGAACTTCATCAGAATGTTATTCTTATTGATCTTTAGGTATGAAACTAGGTAATCAGAGTTCAAAAACCAGGCCACTAGGTCAAATCATAGAAACATTTTGTTAAAACACTGTAAAGGTTACATTCTCTCATTGATCACCATGAAACTATGGTAGAATGTTTGTGTTTATGAAGTGTATGTCAAGTTTGAAACTGGGTAACCTGAGTTCAAAAACTAGGCCACGAAGTCAAATCATAGAGAACATTGTTAAAACACTGCTGAGGCCATATTTTCTACTTTATTTATATGAAACCTGGTTAGAATGTACTTATTACAGCAAGGTAAGGTTTGCAACTTGGTCATCCGTGATATTAAAAAAATCATCCGTAATATTAAAAAAAAACTTGGTCAGAAAGGTTCTAAGTAATATATTTTTTAATTGTAGCAGGTATAAATGTTTTGATTCCATACCTCATAATAATTGAATAGGATCAGGTGAGCGATACAGGGACTTCAGGGCCCTCTTGTTTAAAGAATAACAAACAACACCTAACCTGCCTTATAATTTAAGGCATGTTACCCGAAACATTTTATGCCATTTCAGTACAGTGTTGTGATTGGGTCTTTTGTTGTGTAGGAAATGGACTAGTTTTGTCAAATGTGTCACTTCAGGAGCAATCGTCACATACCAGCAAATCAAAGTGGCAAGGTCTCCCGGATTATCCATTCATACTCAACTTAGTAAGAGAACCAGCACATTTAATAACTTAGTAATGAAACAAACTTTATCAGCATTCAAAATACCTAACTGTTTAATACAAGAACACTGCCCATATTACATACAACTGCACAATTCAATTTGTTCTATCTGTGTGTGACTACATGCATGTTAAGATGTTTTAAAGCTGCACTCTCACAGATATACCGTTTTTACAACTTTTTTTGTCTTAGAAAGAGCAAATTTTTGAGTAAACCAATGATATAAGATTGCTGACAAAAATCAGATCGTAGATTTTCAAATTTCCGTTGGAAAATTAATGTTTTATGGCTTAAACCGTAAACAAAGCTGATGTATAATAAGAAAGTGCACTGATCTTGATTTTGAATGCAAATAGCATCAAAATACAATTTGTAAAAAACATAAACACTTGTAAAATTATAGAGACCAAAACACGACATGTACAAACAAACGTTTATACAAAGTGGAAGGTTAGAAGTTAACGGGATTGCAGCCGGATGAGGGTCTATCGTCAGTGAAGTTTTAAACCGAGGAAACTCGCTCTACCAGTTGTTAAAACCAACTTTTCCATAACATTCGTTACCTTAGTGCAAAAGCTCAATATCTCCGTATGGAAATAAAAGCAAATATTCTGTTTTTGCACTTTGGTGGCAAATTGTGGGCTTCAAAGATGATGAAAATCATAATACAGACTATGGCCCGATGAATTATATGCAGCCGGAAATGATATTGAAGAACTTTGAAGGTATGCATAATCTTGAAATTGAATTATGTTTTTGAAGAAATGAATAGTACACAAAAAATAAAATAACAGTGTCGCCTTGTGTGTTGTAGAAAGATATATTTTAAACAATTGTATAATAACTTAGATTTAGACTTTCCAATCGGATTTTGCCAACTAGTTCAACTTTTCGAGCGGTTGAAACCAAATTACTGATTAACTCACATCCAATAATTATTAATCAATAGCTACTTCATTTAAGGTTTGGTTACACTCGTGTATTACATCTATTTTGAATTTTAGTTTTATTTAGATTATTAAGAGGTTGGCATTTCCTAGAGTATGTGGGTCATATCAACAGCGAAGTTGAACACCGTGAAAACATGACTTATTTGCGTGAATAAGTATTGATATCGATTTTTTTATCAGCATCAGCACCACGGGTACTGAATACACAGAAGTGTTCTAATTAATTGCACTCTATGTCAAAGAGTTTAGTTGCATCAATGAAATGTATTCTTTGATTTTTAATTGTAAAGCGCCCTCGAACGTATATTTTTATAAAAAGAGTGCTCAACAAATATGGTATAATAATATTAATAATAGAAGTAACACCCTAAAATTGTATTTTTACATCCAAAATCAGGAAATTCAGAGTATTTTTATAGGAAAACTTAAAGAAGCATTTCATAAAGTTATTGCATCATAATTCATGAAAATATCTGAATTTGGTCCCATCTTTCAGACATGAAGTCTGGATCCTGTACAGAATAGTAAGCGTTATAGCAGCAATTGACCACAACAATCATTTGGAAAGGGAAATTCAGCATGACCGATGGCTCTGTCAGGTAAGAACATTAGGCATTTGTCATACAATATGCTCTGAAACACCACAATGTCAGGAATATGATTAAGATTAGGAATATGCACGGCCACTTAGTCAAATCTTAAGACATATTTGGGTACTAGAAACAATATATGTACTCCAATTATGTAAATATGTGAATATTTTTCCTCTTCAGCTTATTTAGTCATGCTAACTTCTAAACACTTTTGGAGTATTTAAAAATGATTTGAATTTGCATTAAAGCGAATGATATTTTTCCAATGTGCTTGACAAAAAGGGTAGATCATAAGCAGATCAGATACTTTGAATGTTGTACATTTGTCTTGATTTATACATGATGATAATTTGATGATTATTATGGTGAAGCTCTCCAAATATAAAGGAATGTCAAATTAAAAAGTCGTTTTCCATGAAATACATAAACTTTCTTAAATAAGGATTACCAAAACACTAAGTTCTATCAAAACTGTGTTTGTTTCATGTTACCCTGCCGACCCTAGTATTTTTTCATAAAAAAACAACCATATATATAAGTGACACTTTCAAGAAATGGTGATGTTTGCAAGAAAATGATCTTACCATAAAGTATATTTGATTTGTAGCTCACCTGAGCACGAAGTGCTCAAGGTGAGCTATTGTGATCGCCCTGTGTCCGTCGTCAACAATTTTACTGTTAATACTTTAGAGGTCACAATTTGGGCACAATCGTAATGAAACTTGGTCGGAAGGTTACCCTGAATACAATTTTTGACGAGTTCGATATTGGGTCATCTGGGGTTAAAAACTATGTCACTAGGTCAAATTAACTGAAAAGCTTGTTGACACTATAGAGGTCAAGTCAAGTTTAAATCTGGGTCATGTGCGGTCAAAAACTAGGTCATTAGGTCAAATCATAGGAAAAGCTTGTTAGCACTCTAGAGGTCACATTTATGACTTTATGTTCATGAAACTTTGTCAAAATGTTTATATTGATTAACTCTCGGCCAAGTTTGAATCTTGGTCATGTGCGGTCAAAAACTAGGTCACCAGGTCAAATAATAGGAAAAGCATGTTAACACTTGAGGCCACATTTATGACCATATGTTCATGGAACTTCATCAGAATGTTATTCTTGATGATCTTTAGGTATGAAACTAGGTAATCAGAGTTCAAAAACCAGGCCACTAGGTCAAATCATAGAAACATTTTGTAAACACTGTAAAGGTTACATTCTCTCATTGATCACCATTAAAGTATGTCAGAATGTTTGTGTTTATGAAGTGTATGTCAAGTTTGAAACTGGGTAACCTGAGTTCAAAAACTAGGCCACGAAGTCAAATCATAGAGAACATTGTTAAAACACTGCTGAGGCCATATTTTCTACTTTATTTATATGAAACCTGGTTAGAATGTACTTATTACAGCAAGGTAAGGTTTGCAACTTGGTCATCCGTGATATTAAAAAAATCATCCGTAATATTAAAAAAAAACTTGGTCAGAAAGGATCTAAGTAATATATTTTTTAATTGTAGCAGGTATAAATGTTTTGATTCCATACCTCATGATAATTGAATAGGATCAGGTGAGCGATACAGGGACTTCAGGGCCCTCTTGTTTAAAGAATAACAAACAACATCTAACCTGCCTTATAATTTAAGGCATGTTACCCGAAACATTTTATGCCATTTCAGTACAGTGTTGTGATTGGGTCTTTTGTTGTGAAGGAAATGGACTAGTTTTGTCAAATGTGTCACTTCAGGAGCAATCGTCACATACCAGCAAATCAAAGTGGCAAGGTCTCCCGGATTATCCATTCATACTCAACTTAGTAAGAGAACCAGTACATTTAATAACTTAGTAATGAAACAAACTTTATCAGCATTCAAAATACCTTACAACTGTTTAATACAAGAACACTGCCCATATTACATACAACTGCCAACAATTCAATTTGTTCTATCTGTGTGTGACTACATGCATGTTAAGATGTTTTAAAGCTGCACTCTCACAGATATACCATTTTTACAACTTTTTTTTGTCTTGGAAAGAGCTAATTTTTGAGTAAACCAATGATATAAGATTGCTGACAAAATTCAGATCGTAGATTTTCAAATTTCCGTTGGAAAATTAATGTTTTATGGCTTAAACCGTAAACAAAGCTGATGTATAATAAGAAAGTGCACTGATCTTGATTTTGAATGCAAATAGCATCAAAATACAATTTGTAAAAAACATAAACACTTGTAAATTTATAGAGACCAAAACACGGCATGTACAAACAAACGTTTATACAAAGTGGAAGGTTGGAAGTTAACGGGATTGCAGCCGGATGAGGGTCTATCGTCAGTGAAGTTTAAAACCGAGAAAACTCGCTCTACCAGTTGTTAAAACCAACTTTTCCATAACATTCGTTACCTTAGTGCAAAAGCTCAATATCTGCGTATGGGAAATAAAAGCAAATATTCTGTTTTTGCACTTTGGTGGCAAATTTTGGGCTTCAAAGATGATGAAAATCATAATACAGACTATGGCCCGATGAATTATATGCAGCCAGAAATGATATTGAAGAACTTTGAAGGTATGCATAATCTTGAAATTGAATTATGTTTTTGAAGAAATGAATAGTACACAAAAAATAAAATAACAGTGTCGCCTTGTGTGTTGTAGAAAGATATATTTTAAACAATTGTATAATAACTTAGAATTAGACTTTCCAATCGGATTTTGCCAACTAGTTCAACTTTTCGAGCGGTTGAAACCAAATATCTTATTAACTCACATCCAATAATTATTAATCAATAGCTACTTCATTTAAGGTTTGGTTACACTCGTGTATTACATCTATTTTGAATTTTAGTTTCATTTAGATTATTAAGAGGTTGGCATTTCCTGGAGTATGTGGGTCATATCAACAGCGAAGTTGAACACCGTGAAAACATGACTTATTTGCTGATTAAACCAACATCACAAACTAATTCATTACCCTAGTGCAAAATCTCAATGTTTGCGTATATAAATAAAGCAGACATTGTGTTTTTGCACTTTGGTGGAGATTTGTTGGCTTCAAAGATGAAAAAGGACATGATCGAGACTATCACCCGATGAATCATATGCAACTTATACTGATATTGAAGTACTAGTACTATAAAGGTATGTTATGTATAAGTTTTGAGCTGGTCTGATAAAACCTTACAGATTATCAATATAAATTGCTTGGCATAATCTTTAAACTGAACTATGCACTTGAAGAAGTTTTGCACTTTGGTGTCGAATTGTGGGCTTCAAAGATGATTAGCAAAAATAATGCATACTTTGACACTATAAATGATATGCAGCCAGTATTGTTATTGAAGAACTATAAAGGTATATAATGTAATAGGCTAAAAATTTAATATTTATCCTTATGATACATGCACTGCATTTGTTTAAAGGAGATTGTCTTTTATTTAATTTTTACTTCTTGTAATTCTAGAAACTACACATCAGATGTACAAGCAACAACCATTTATGAATAGTAAAAGTCGAGCAGTTCCTCGGAGTGCAGGTTTATGAGGGTTATATCGCCAGCGAAGCTCAACCCCGAGACAACATGCCCCATCGGCTGATAAAACTAACTTCACTAAAACATTCGTTACCCTAGTGCAAAAGCTCAGTGTCTGCATATAGTAATAAAAGCAAATACCGTGTTTTTGTGCTTCGGTGGCGATTTATTGGCTTTAAAGATGATGAAGAACATGATCCTGACGATGACCCGATGAATCATATGAAACTGATACTGATATTGAAGAACTATAAAGGTATGTTTTGCATCACTTGGGTGTTTATCTTGAAAACAATTTTTGTTTAACTTTGTCTTTAACGGCTAAGTCACCGGTTTTGTAAACCTTAGTAAGTTATTTATTTTGGGCTATATTTTGACAAACTTTCGGGCGGGTACATACATACCCCATTTTCTATGAGAAGAGATGTACTTATCCCCCTAAATGGTGGTTAAAATTCCTCTCTATAATCCAAAATTATTTTCAAAACTTTTAACCTTACAAACAAGAGCTGTCATAGAGGCCTTATTGTTCTGACTTGCTGCATGTACCTCACTAATTAATATATATGTTATATAATCAAAAACGACAGGGTCTAAACCCATTTAGTTTGAATACATTTTGTTTTGCAACAGCTTAAAGCTGCACTCTAACAGATTGACAGTTTTGATGTATCTTTAAATTTCTGTCCCAGGATCAGCTATTTTGACGTCAATGCTTTCATTTGTGTCCTATAAGATAACTCTCCATAGAACAAATCGTACTTAGTAATTGCTTAGAAAACTGCAAAAACAAACTCATTTTCTGAATCCTAAGAAATTCTTTTAGCCATAAAAATGTTAATATGAATAACTTCACTTCCCTGTGTTGTCAGAAGTCTTATATCACTAGTTTACAGATATTACCTTAAAAGTTGGCTTATGAATTCCAACACAAAATTTAAAAAAAAATGTCTACACTGTTAGTATGTGAGAAAGCAGTTTTAAAAATCATTAACGAAAAGGTAAAAAATAAGTTGATATTCTTATATAAAAAAGGCCTGTTATTTGAATCATGAAATGTATAATGAATGTGCAGTGATTTATGTTAAAGTATATGTTCGTATATTGACAAGTATTTGTAATATTTATAATTCAAATATGACAATTATTGATGATATAAACTTGTAGATAATGAAATACTTAAAATGCTCTTATTTTAGGGCATATGGGCTGCTCTCCTCCATCATTTGACGGATGAACATGATTCAGGATGGATACTACGAGTGTAGTCATGGGCCCCTGAATCCAGGGAAGAGGAATTAACCATGCTTTAACAAGACAAAAGAACGCAGTACCCTTAAAGCCATATACAGGCAACAACCGTTCATGCTTAGTACGAGGTGAACAGTTGACGGGAGTGCAGCTAAGTGAGGGTCATACCGACTATGAAGTTCAACACGGAGGAAACATTTCCTATCAGCTATTAAAGCCAACATCGCCAACTAAGTCGTCGCCCAAGTGTTAAAGCTCTATATCTGCGTGTAGAAATAAAGCAGAGACAGGGCTTTAACACTTTGGTGGCAATTTGTGGGCTTCAAAGATGATGAAAAACATAATCCAGACTATGACCCGATGAAAATAATATGCACCTGCTACTGATATTGAAGGACTATAAAGGTATGTTATTTATTTGTAAGGTTTTAGCTGCTCTATTTGGTGGACTTCAAAAATAATGAAGAACATTATCCAGACTATGACCCGATGAATCATATGCAACTGACACTGATCCTGAAGTACTAGACAGGTATAGTATGTATTAGTTAGGTTTTTAATTTCGCCTGATAATATCTGAAGGATTGTGAAAGGCTTGGCATATTCTTGAAATAGATTTTGAAAACAAGTTAATTGTTGTTGGAAATATATAAGCCAATGAGTTAATTTTAAAAACGATGAAGAACATGATCCAGACTATGACCCGATGAAAGTCATATGCACCTGATACTGATATAGAAGGACTATAAAGGTATGTTATTTATTAGTTAGACTTTTAGCTGGTCTGATAAAACCTAAGGATTCTGAAATGTTTGGCATTATCTTGAAATTGAACTATGTACTTGAAGAATAAATAGTAAACACAGACTACATAGCAATGTCGTCTTGAATGGTGTAAAGAAGTATCATTGAAACTCTTGTAATAATTTTGGTTTCTGAAAACCAGTTAATTGATGTTGGATTGATAAAAACCAGTGAATTAATTATTAAAACGAGTATTTGTGAATATTCAACTCTAATAAGTATAAATTAAAAGGTCTTTTTTGTAATTACGCATAAGCAACAAGGTCACTGAAAAGTAAACAAAAGTGTTATAATCATAACATACTAAGACAAAGAGCTCTGTAGCATTAATGAAGCAGATGCTTTATATGAGTTATTTTACATTCATTTATAAAACGTATAAATGCTATGGTAAAAATTCATACACTGCGGTTTTAATAAGATGTTTTCTTCATATTTTTATTTATTTATTGTAGTTGTAGGAACCAGACACCAGCTGTACAAACAACAAACGTGTACATGCATAGTAAGAGGTGAGCAGTTGCTGGGAGTGCAGCTTAATGAGGGTCATATCGACAACAAACTTCAACACCGTGAAAACATTGATACCCTAGTGGAAAAGCTCAATATTTGCGTATAGAAATAAAGGAAATATCGTGTTTTTCCACTTTGGTGGCAATTTGAGGGCTTCAAAGATGATGAAAAACCTAATCGAAAGACTATACTAGGTATGTTATTAGTAAGTTAGGAGTCTAGTTGGTCTGATAAAACCTATAGGATTCTCAAATGTTTGGCATAATCTTGAAATTGAACTATGTACTTGAAGAATGAATACTGAACACAAACTACATAGCAGTGTCGTCTTTTATGATGTAAAGAAATATCTTGTTATAATTTAGGTTTTTGAAACCAGTTCATTGTTGTTGGATTTATAAAAGCCAGTGAATTAATTATTAAAACGAGTATTTGAGAATGTTCAACTCATCACCAATGATTTTTTTTATAATTACGCATACGCACAAATGGACCAATCGGAGTTAGCCAACATGCTTAACTTATCGAGAGAGGTTGATAGAGATGTTTTAATTATTACTCGTACTTGTTGTAATTATAGAAACCGGACACCAGATATACAAACAGCAACCATTCATGCATAGTACGAGGTGAACAATTGACGGGAGTGCAGCTATGTGAAGGTCATACCGACTGCGACTTTCAACACCGGGAAAATATGTCTCATCAGCTGGTAAAACCAACATCGCAAAGTAAGTCGTCGCCCTAGTGCAAAAGCTCCATATCTGCGCGTAGAAATAAATACTTTGGTGGCGATTTGTGGGCTTCAAAGACGATGAATAACATAACCCAGACTATGACCAGATGAAGCATAAAGGTATGTTATTTATTAGGTAGACTTTTAGCTGATCTGATAAAAACTCAAGGATTCTCAAATGTTTGGCATAATCTTGAAATTCATCTGTGTACTTGAAGAATGAATAGTAAACATAGACTTCATAGCAGTGTCGTCTTGTATGATGTAAAGAAATATCTTTGAAACTCTTGCTTTTATTTAGTTAATTGAAAAAACAGTTCATTTTTTTGGATTAATAAAAGCCAATGAATTAATTATAAAAACGAGTATTTGAGAATGTTGAACTCTAATAAGAATTACCAATGAATTAAACGTTTTAGAATAATTGCGCATAAGCACCAAGGTCACAGAAAAATACAAAGAAGTGTTATAAATCAGTACACTCTATGTCAAAGAACTATGTTGCATTAATGCAATGTATTCTGTGATGGACCAATCGGAGTAAGCGAACATGCTGAACTTAATGACAGAGGTTGAAACCTGAAGATTACGTGCTAATTGTCAAACTAGTTTAACATCCCTTTAGACTCTGGTTTCGGTGAACTGAACTATGTTTCACTGACTGTTCTAAAGTTGCAATCAAATCATCTATCAGTAAAGAAATTTGATGTGTGTTTCGTTGTTTTAAATGACTGTCTGTGTGGTGCTATTCGTGAGATATCCATTCATATATCACTGAGAAGTAGTTCCTTTTCTGGAATTATTTTATATTCATTTATAAAAGCTTCAGTTGTTAATGGTTAAAATACATACACAGTAGTTGTACAAAGAAGATGTTTTTATTATATCTTACTAATTGTCGTTGTAGAAACTAGACACCAGATGTACAGACAACCACCATACGAGGTGAAACTCTCGTTATAAGTAAAGTTTTTTGAAAACCAGTTCATTGTTGTTGGATTTATAAAATCCAATGAATTAATTGTTAAAACGAGTATTTGAGAATGTTTAAATCGAATAAGTATTGATATCGATTTTTTTATCAGCATCAGCACCACGGGTACTGAATACACAGAAGTGTTCCAATTAATTGCACTCTATGTCAAAGAGTTTAGTTGCATCAATGAAATGTATTCTTTGATTTTTAATTGTAAAGCGCCCTCGAACGTATATTTTTATAAAAAGAGTGCTCAACAAATATGGTATAATAATATTAATAATAGAAGTAACACCCTAAAATTGTATTTTACATCCAAAATCAGGAAATTCAGAGTATTTCTATAGGAAAACTTAAAGAAGCATTTCATAAAGTTATTGCATCATAATTCATGAAAATATCTGAATTTGGTCCCATCTTTCAGACATGAAGTCTGGATCCTGTACAGAATAGTAAGCGTTATAGCAGCAATTGACCACAACAATCATTTGGAAAGGGAAATTCAGCATGCCCGATGGCTCTGTCAGGTAAGAACATTAGGCATTTGTCATACAATATGCTCTGAAACACCACAATGTCAGGAATATGATTAAGATTAGGAATATGCACGGCCACTTAGTCAAATCTTAAGACATATTTGGGTACTAGAAACAATATATGTACTCTAATTATGTAAATATGTGAATATTTTTCCTCTTCAGCTTATTTAGTCATGCTAACTTCTAAACACTTTTGGAGTATTTAAAAATGATTTGAATTTGCATTAAAGCGAATGATATTTTTCCAATGTGCTTGACAAAAAGGGTAGATCATAAGCAGATCAGATACTTTGAATGTTGTACATTTGTCTTGATTTTTACATGATGATAATTGATGATTATTATGGTGAAGCTCTCCAAATATAAAGGAATGTCAAATTAAAAAGTCGTTTTCCATGAAATACATAAACTTTCTTAAATAAGGATTACCAAAACACTAAGTTCTATCAAAACTGTGTTTGTTTCATGTTACCCTGCCGACCCTAGTATTTTTTCATAAAAAAACAACCATATATATAAGTGACACTTTCAAGAAATGGTGATGTTTGCAAGAAAATGATCTTAACATAAAGTATATTTGATTTGTAGCTCACCTGAGCACGAAGTGCTCAAGGTGAGCTATTGTGATCGCCCTGTGTCCGTCGTCAACAATTTTACTGTTAATACTTTAGAGGTCACAATTTGGGCACAATCGTAATAAAACTTGGTCGGAAGGTTACCCTGAATACAATTTTTGACGAGTTCGATATTGGGTCATCTGGGGTTAAAAACTATGTCACTAGGTCAAATTAACTGAAAAGCTTGTTGACACTATAGAGGTCAAGTCAAGTTTAAATCTGGGTCATGTGCGGTCAAAAACTAGGTCATTAGGTCAAATCATAGGAAAAGCTTGTTAGCACTCTAGAGGTCACATTTATGACTTTATGTTCATTAAACTTTGTCAAAATGTTTATATTGATTAACTCTCGGCCAAGTTTGAATCTTGGTCATGTGCGGTCAAAAACTAGGTCACCAGGTCAAATAATAGGAAAAGCATGTTAACACTTGAGGCCACATTTATGACCATATGTTCATGGAACTTCATCAGAATGTTATTCTTGATGATCTTTAGGTATGAAACTAGGTAATCAGAGTTCAAAAACCAGGCCACTAGGTCAAATCATAGAAACATTTTGTAAACAATGTAAAGGTTACATTCTCTCATTGATCACCATTAAAGTATGTCAGAATGTTTGTGTTTATGAAGTGTATGTCAAGTTTGAAACTGGGTAACCTGAGTTCAAAAACTAGGCCACGAAGTCAAATCATAGAGAACATTGTTAAAACACTGCTGAGGCCATATTTTCTACTTTATTTATATGAAACCTGGTTAGAATGTACTTGTTACAGCAAGGTAAGGTTTGCAACTTGGTCATCCGTGGTATTAAAAAAATCATCCGTAATATTAAAAAAAAACTTGGTCAGAAAGGATCTAAGTAATATATTTTTTAATTGTAGCAGGTATAAATGTTTTGATTCCATACCTCATGATAATTGAATAGGATCAGGTGAGCGATACAGGGACTTCAGGGCCCTCTTGTTTAAAGAATAACAAACAACATCTAACCTGCCTTATAATTTAAGGCATGTTACCCGAAACATTTTATGCCATTTCAGTACAGTGTTGTGATTGGGTCTTTTGTTGTGTAGGAAATGGACTAGTTTTGTCAAATGTGTCACTTCAGGAGCAATCGTCACATACCAGCAAATCAAAGTGGCAAGGTCTCCCGGATTATCCATTCATACTCAAGTTAGTAAGAGAACCAGTACATTTAATAACTTAGTAATGAAACAAACTTTATCAGCATTCAAAATACCTTACAACTGTTTAATACAAGAACACTGCCCATATTACATACAACTGCCAACAATTCAATTTGTTCTATCTGTGTGTGACTACATGCATGTTAAGATGTTTTAAAGCTGCACTCTCACAGATATACCATTTTTACAACTTTTTTTTGTCTTGGAAAGAGCAAATTTTTGAGTAAACCAATGATATAAGATTGCTGACAAAATTCAGATCGTAGATTTTCAAATTTCCGTTGGAAAATTAATGTTTTATGGCTTAAACCGTAAACAAAGCTGATGTATAATAAGAAAGTGCACTGATCTTGATTTTGAATGCAAATAGCATCAAAATACAATTTGTAAAAAACATAAACACTTGTAAATTTATAGAGACCAAAACACGGCATGTACAAACAAACGTTTATACAAAGTGGAAGGTTAGAAGTTAACGGGATTGCAGCCGGATGAGGGTCTATCGTCAGTGAAGTTTAAAACCGAGAAAACTCGCTCTACCAGTTGTTAAAACCAACTTTTCCATAACATTCGTTACCTTAGTGCAAAAGCTCAATATCTGCGTATGGAAATAAAAGCAAATATTCTGTTTTTGCACTTTGGTGGCAAATTGTGGGCTTCAAAGATGATGAAAATCATAATACAGACTATGGCCCGATGAATTATATGCAGCCAGAAATGATATTGAAGAACTTTGAAGGTATGCATAATCTTGAAATTGAATTATGTTTTTGAAGAAATGAATAGTACACAAAAAATAAAATAACAATGTCGCCTTGTGTGTTGTAGAAAGATATATTTTAAACAATTGTATAATAACTTAGATTTAGACTTTCCAATCGGATTTGGCCAACTAGTTCAACTTTTCGAGCGGTTGAAACCAAATATCTTATTAACTCACATCCAATAATTATTAATCAATAGCTACTTCATTTAAGGTTTGGTTACACTCGTGTATTACATCTATTTTGAATTTTAGTTTCATTTAGATTATTAAGAGGTTGGCATTTCCTGGAGTATGTGGGTCATATCAACAGCGAAGTTGAACACCGTGAAAACATGACTTATTTGCTGATTAAACCAACATCACAAACTAATTCATTACCCTAGTGCAAAATCTCAATGTTTGCGTATATAAATAAAGCAGACATTGTGTTTTTGCACTTTGGTGGAGATTTGTTGGCTTCAAAGATGAAAAAGGACATGATCGAGACTATCACCCGATGAATCATATGCAACTTATACTGATATTGAAGTACTAGTACTATAAAGGTATGTTATGTATAAGTTTTGAGCTGGTCTGATAAAACCTTACAGATTAACAATATCAATTGCTTGGCATAATCTTTAAACTGAACTATGCACATGAAGAAGTTTTGCACTTTGGTGTCGAATTGTGGGCTTCAAAGATGATTAGCAAAAATAATGCATACTTTGACACTATGAATGATATGCAGCCAGTATTGTTATTGAAGAACTATAAAGGTATATAATGTAATAGGCTAAAAATTTAATATTTATCCTTATGATACATGCACTGCATTTGTTTAAAGGAGATTGTCTTTTATTTAATTTTTACTTCTTGTAATTCTAGAAACTACACATCAGATGTACAAACAACAACCATTTATGAATAGTAAAAGTCGAGCAGTTCCTCGGAGTGCAGGTTTATGAGGGTTATATCGCCAGCGAAGCTCAACACCGAGACAACATGCCCCATCGGCTGATAAAACTAACTTCACTAAAACATTCGTTACCCTAGTGCAAAAGCTCAGTGTCAGCATATAGTAATAAAAGCACGCACTGTGTTTTTGGGCTTCGGTGGCGATTTATTGGCTTTAAAGATGATGAAAGAAGATGATCCTGACGATGACCCGATGAATCATATGAAACTGATACTGTTATTGAAGGACTATAAAGGTATGTTTTGCATCACTTGGGTGTTTAGCTTGTAAACAGGTTTTTGTTTAACTTTGTCTTTAACAGCTAAGTCACCGGTTTTGCAAACCTTAGTAAGTTATTTATTATAGGGCTATATTTTGACAAATTTTCGGGCGGGGATACATACCCCATTTTCTATGAGAAGAGATGTACTTATCCCCCTAAATGGTGGTTAAAATTCCTCTCCATAATCCAAAATTATTTTCAGAACTTTTAACCTTACAAACAAGAGCTGTCATAGAGGCCTTATTGTTCTGACTTGCTGCATGTACCTCACTAATTAATATATATGTTATATAATCAAAAACGACAGGGTCTAAACCCATTTAGTTTGAATACATTTTTTTGCAACAGCTTAAAGCTGCACTCTAACAGATTGACAGTTTCGATGTATCTTTTATTTCTGTCCCAGGATCAGCTATTTTGACGTCAATGCTTTCATTTGTGTCCTATAAGATAATTCTCCATAGAACAAATCGTACTTAGTAATTGCTTAGAAAACTGCAAAAACAAACTCATTTTCTTAATCCTAAGATATTCTTTTAGCCATATAAATGTTAATATGAATAACTTCACTTCCCTGTGTTGTCAGAAGACTTATATCACTAGTTTACAGATATTACCTTAAAAGTTGGCTTATGAATTCCAACACAAAATTTAAAAAAAAGTTGTCTACACAGTCAGTAGGTGTGAAAGCAGTTTTAAAAATCGTTAACGAAAAGGTAAAAAATAAGTTGATATTCTTATATAAAAAAGGCCTGTTATTTGAATCATGAAATGTATAATGAATGTGCAGTGATTTAATTTAAAGTATATGTTCGTATATTGACAAGTATTTGTAATATTTATAATTCAAATATGACAATTATTGATGATATAAACTTGTAGATAATGAACTAATTAAAATGCTCTTATTTTAGGGCATATGGGCTGCTCTCCTCCATCATTTGACGGATGAACATGATTCAGGATGGGTATTACGAGTGTAGTCATGGGCCCCTGAATCCAGAGAAGAGGTAGTAACCATGCTTTAACAAGACAAACGAACGCAGTACCCTTAAAGCCCTCACAGCATAGTCCTTGACAAGCACCTTCTATCAAAGATAGCATACTATCTAGACTTCGGGTAAACAAAATGGGGAATCAATCTTTTACTCTTTCCCCATATGATATTAGTCAGAAGTCATACCCTAAAATTGTATGTTTATATTAAAAATCAGGAAATGCAGACTATTTGTGTAGGAAAACTGAAAGAAGCATTTCATAAAGTTATTGCATCATATTTCATCCAAAGATCTGAATTTGGTCCCATCTTTCAGACATGAAGCCTGGCTACTCAGCCAACTTACAAATACATGCACTGTATTTGTATAAACAAAATATTTTTATTTTTGCTCTTAGTTATTGTAATTGTAGGAACAAGACACAAGCTGTACAAACAACAACCTTTCATTCGTAGTACGAAGTGAACTGTTGACGGGACTGCAGCTTAATGCGGGCAATAACGAAAGCGAAGTTCAACACCGAAAAAACATGTCTCATCAGCTGATAAAGCCAACTTCGCAAACTAGGTCGTCGCCCTAGTGCAAAAGCTCCATATCTGCGTGAAGAAATTAAAGCAGAGATCGAGCGTTTGCACTTTGGTGGCGATTTGTGGGCTTCAAAGATGATGAAGAACATAATCCAGACTATGACCCGATGAAGCATATGCACCTGATACTGATAATTGCATTACTAAAGAGGTATGTTATTTATTTGTTACGTTTATAGCTGGTCTGATAAGACCTATGGGATTCTCAAATATTTGGCATAATCTTAAAAATTGTACCATGTTTTTGAAGAATGAATAGAAAACACAGACATTATAGCAGTGTCGTCTTGTATGATGTAAAGACATATCTTTGGAACTCTTGCTACAATTTAGGTTTTTCAAAACCAGTTCATTGTTGTTGAATTTATAAAATCCAATGAATTAATTATTAAAACGAGTATTTGAGAATGTTTAAATCGAATAAGTATTGATATCGATTTTTTTTATCAGCATCAGCACCACGGGGACTGAATACACAGAAGTGTTCTAATTAATTGCACTCTATGTCAGAGTTCAGTTGCTTCAATAAAATGTATTCTTTGATTTTTAATTGTAAAGCGCCCTCGAACGTATATTTTTATAAAAAGAGTGCTCAACAAATATGGTATAGTAATATTAATAATAGAAGTAACACCCTAAAATTGTATTTTTACATCCAAAATCAGAAAATTCAGAGTATTTGTATAGGAAAACTTATAGAAGCATTTCATAAAGTTATTGCATCATAATTCATGAAAATATCTGAATTTGGTCCCATCTTTCAGACATGAAATCTGGATCCTGTACAGAATGGTAAACGTTATAGCAGCAATTGACCACAACAATCATTTGGAAAGGGAAATTCAGCATGCCCGATGGCTCAGTCAGGTAAGAACATTAGGCATTTGTCATACAATATGCTATGAAACACCACAATGTCAGGAATATGATTAAAATTAAGAATATGCACGGCCACTTAGTCAAATCTTAAGACATATTTGGGTACTAGAAACAATATATGTGCTCCAATTATGTAAATATGTGAATATTTTTCCTCTTCAGCTTATTTAGTCATGCTAACTTCTAAACACTTTTGGAGTATTTAAAAATGGTCTGAATTTGCATTAAAGCGAATGATATTTTTCCAATGTGCTTGACAAAAAGGGTAGATCATAAGCAGATCAGATACTTTGAATGTTGTGCATTTTTCTTTATTTATACATGATGATAATTTGATGATTATTATGGTGAAGCTCTCCAAATTTAAAGAAATGTCAAATTAAACAGTCGTTTTCCATGAAATACATAAACTTTCTTAAATAAGGATTACCAAAACACTAAGTCCTATCAAAACTGTGTTTGTTTCATGTTACCCTGCCGACCCTAGTATTTTTTCATAAAAAGAAAGAAATGGCTTCCAACCATATATATAAGTGACACTTTCAAGAAATGGTGATGTTTGCAAGAAAATGATCTTAACATAAAGTATATTTGATTTGTAGCTCACCTGAGCACGAAGTGCTCAATGTGAGCTATTGTGATCGCCCTGTGTCCGTCGTCCGTCGTCAACAATTTTACTGTTAACACTTTAGAGGTCACAATTTGGGCACAATCGTAATAAAACTTGGTCGGAAGGTTACCCTGAATACAATTTTTGACGAGTTCGATATTGGGTCATCTGGGGTTAAAAACTATGTCACTAGGTCAAATTAACTGAAAAGCTTGTTGACACTATAGAGGTCAAGTCAAGTTTAAATCTGGGTCATGTGCGGTCAAAAACTAGGTCATAAGGTCGAATCATAGGAAAAGCTTTTTAGCACTCTAGAGGTCACATTTATGACTTTATGTTCATTAAACTTTGTCAGAATGTTTATATTGATTAACTCTCGGCCAAGTTTGAATCTTGGTCATGTGCGGTCAAAAACTAGGTCACCAGGTCAAATAATAGGAAAAGCATGTTAACACTTGAGGCCACATTTATGACCATATGTTCATTTAACTTTGTCAGAATGTTTATATTGATTAACTCTCGGCCAAGTTTGAATCTTTGTCATGTGCGGTCAAAAACTAGGTCACCAGGTCAAATAATAGGAAAAGCATGTTAACACTTGAAGCCACATTTATGACCATATGTTCATGGAACTTCATCAGAATGTTATTCTTATTGATCTTTAGGTATGGAACTAGGTAATCAGAGTTCAAAAACCAGGCCACTAGGTCAAATCATAGAAACACTTTGTAAACACTGTAAAGGTTACATTCTCTCATTGATCACCATGAAACTATGTCAGAATGTTTGTGTTTATGAAGTGTATGTCAAGTTTGAAACTGGGTAACCTGAGTTAAAAAACTAGACCACGAAGTCAAATCATAGAGAACATAGTTAAAACACTGCTGAGGCCATATTTTCTACTTTATTTATATGAAACCTGGTTAGAATGTACTTATTACAGCAAGGTAAGGTTTGCAACTTGGTCATCCGTGATATTAAAAAAATCATCCGTAATATTAAAAAAAACTTGGTCAGAAAGTTTCTAAGTAATATATTTTTAATTGTAGCAGGTATAAATGTTTTGATTCCATACCTCATAATAATTGAATAGGATCAGGTGAGCGATACAGGGACTTCAGGGCCCTCTTGTTTAAAGAATAACAAACAACACCTAACCTGCCTTATAATTTAAGGCATGTTACCCGAAACATTTTATGCCATTTCAGTACAGTGTTGTGATTGTGTCTTTTGTTGTGTAGGAAATGGACTAGTTTTGTCAAATGTGTCACTTCAGGAGCAATCGTCACATACCAGCAAATCAAAGTGGCAAGGTCTCCCGGATTATCCATTCATACTCAACTTAGTAAGAGAACCAGTACATTTAATAACTTAGTAATGAAACAAACTTTATCAGCATTCAAAATACCTTACAACTGTTTAATACAAGAACACTGCCCATATTACATACAACTGCCAACAATTCAATTTGTTCTATCTGTGTGTGACTACATGCATGTTAAGATGTTTTAAAGCTGCACTCTCACAGATATACCATTTTTACAACTTTTTTTGTCTTGGAAAGAGCAAATTTTTGAGTAAACCAATGATATAAGATTGCTGACAAAAATCAGATCGTAGATTTTCAAATTTCCGTTCGAAAATTAATGTTTTATGGCTTAAACCGTAAACAAAGCTGATGTATAATAAGAAAGTGCACTGATCTTGATTTTGAATGCAAATAGCATCAAAATACAATTTGTAAAAAACATAAACACTTGTAAAATTATAGAGACCAAAACACGGCATGTACAAACAAACGTTTATACAAAGTGGAAGGTTAGAAGTTAACGGGATTGCAGCCGGATGAGGGTCTATCGTCAGTGAAGTTTAAAACCGAGAAAACTCGCTCTACCAGTTGTTAAAACCAACTTTTCCATAACATTCGTTACCTTAGTGCAAAAGCTCAATATCTGCGTATGGAATTAAAAGCAAATATTCTGTTTTTGCACTTTGGTGGCAAATTTTGGGCTTCAAAGATGATGAAAATCATAATACAGACTATGGCCCGATGAATTATATGCAGCCAGAAATGATATTGAAGAACTTTGAACGTATGCATAATCTTGAAATTGAATTATGTTTTTGAAGAAATGAATAGTACACAAAAAATAAAATAACAGTGTCGACTTGTGTGTTGTAGAAAGATATATTTTAAACAATTGTATAATAACTTAGATTTAGACTTTCCAATCGGATTTTGCCAACTAGTTCAACTTTTCGAGCGGTTGAAACCAAATATCTTATTAACTCACATCCAATAATTATTAATCAATAGCTACTTCATTTAAGGTTTGGTTACACTCGTGTATTACATCTATTTTGAATTTTAGTTTCATTTAGATTATTAAGAGGTTGGCATTTCCTGGAGTATGTGGGTCATATCAACAACGAAGTTGAACACCGCGAAAACATGACTTATTTGCTGATTAAACCAACATCACAAAATATTTCATTACCCTAGTGCAAAATCTCAATGTTTGCGTATATAAATAAAGCAGACATTGTGTTTTTGCACTTTGGTGGAGATTTGTTGGCTTCAAAGATGAAAAAGGACATGATCGAGACTATCACCCGATGAATCATATGCAACTTATACTGATGTTGAAGTACTAGTACTATAAAGGTATGTTATGTATAAGTTTTGAGCTGGTCTGATAAAACCTTACAGATTATCAATATCAATTGCTTGGCATAATCTTTAAACTGAACTATGCACTTGAAGAAGTTTTGCACTTTGGTGTCGAATTGTGGGCTTCAAAGATGATTAGCAAAAATAATGCATACTTTGACACTATAAATGATATGCAGCCAGTATTGTTATTGAAGAACTATAAAGGTATATAATGTAATAGGCTAAAAATTTAATATTTATCCTTATGATACATGCACTGCATTTGTTTAAAGGAGATTGTCTTTTAGTTAATTTTTACTTCTTGTTATTCTAGAAACTACACATCAGATGTACAAGCAACAACCATTTATGAATAGTAAAAGTCGAGCAGTTCCTCGGAGTGCAGGTTTATGAAGGTTATATCGCCAGCGAAGCTCAACACCGAGACAACATGCCCCATCGGCTGATAAAACTAACTTCACTAAAACATTCGTTACCCTAGTGCAAAAGCTCAGTGTCTGCATATAGTAATAAAAGCAAATACCGTGTTTTTGTGCTTCGGTGGCGATTTATTGGCTTTAAAGATGATGAAGAACATGATCCTGACGATGACCCGATGAATCATATGAAACTGATACTGATATTGAAGAACTATAAAGGTATGTTTTGCATCACTTGGGTGTTTATCTTGAAAACAATTTTTGTTTAACTTTGTCTTTAACAACTAAGTCACCGGTTTTGTAAACCTTAGTAAGTTATTTATTTTGGGCTATATTTTGACAAACTTTCGGGCGGGTATACATACCCCATTTTCTATGAGAAGAGATGTACTTATCCCCTAAATGGTGGTTAAAATTCCTCTCTATAATCCGAAATTATTTTCAAAACTTTTAACCTTACAAACAAGAGCTGTCATAGAGGCCTTATTGTTCTGACTTGCTGCATGTACCTCACTTATTAATATATATGTTATATAATCAAAAACGACAGGGTCTAAACCCATTTAGTTTGAATACATTTTGTTTTGCAACAGCTTAAAGCTGCACTCTAACAGATTGACAGTTTTGATGTATCTTTAAATTTCTGTCCCAGGATCAGCTATTTTGACGTCAATGCTTTCATTTGTGTCCTATAAGATAACTCTCCATAGAACAAATCGTACTTAGTAATTGCTTAGAAAACTGCAAAAACAAACTCATTTTCTTAATCCTAAGATATACTTTTAGCCATAAAAATGTTAATATGAATAACTTCACTTCCCTGTGTTGTCAGAAGACTTATATCACTAGTTTACAGATATTACCTTAAAACAATATTTAAAAAAAGTTGTCTACACAGTCAGTAGGTGTGAAAGCATTTTTAAAAATCATTAACGAAAAGGTAAAAAATAAGTTGATATTCTTATATAAAAAAGGCCTGTTATTTGAATCATGAAATGTATAATGAATGTGCAGTGATTTAAGTTAAAGTATATGTTCGTATATTGACAAGTATTTGTAATATTTATAATTCAAATATGACAATTATTGATGATATAAACTTGTAGATAATGAAATAATTAAAATGCTCTTATTTTAGGGCATATGGGCTGCTCTCCTCCATCATTTGACGGATGAACATGATTCAGAATGGGTATTACGAGTGTAGTCATGGGCCCCTGAATCCAGAGAAGAGGTATTAACCATGCTTTAACAAGACAAAAGAACGCAGTACCCTTAAAGCCCTCACAGCATAGTCCTTGACAAGCACCTTCTATCAAAGATAGCATACTATCTAGACTTCAGGTAAACAAAATGGGGAATCAATCTTTTACTCTTTCCCCATATGATATTAGTCAGAAGTCATACCCTAAAATTGTATGTTTATATTAAAAATCAGGAAATGCAGACTATTTGTGTAGGAAAACTGAAAGAAGCATTTCATAAAGTTATTGCATCATATTTCATCCAAAGATCTGAATTTGGTCCCATCTTTCAGACATGAAGCCTGGCTACTCCGCCAACTTACAAATACATGCACTGTATTTGTATAAACAAAATATTTTTATTTTTGCTCTTAGTTATTGTAATTGTAGGAACAAGACACAAGCTGTACAAACAACAACCTTTCATTCGTAGTACGAAGTGAACTGTTGACGGGACTGCAGCTTAATGCGGGCAATAACGAAAGCGAAGTTCAACACCGAAAAAACATGTCTCATCAGCTGATAAAGCCAACTTCGCAAACTAGGTCGTCGCCCTAGTGCAAAAGCTCCATATCTGCGTGAAGAAATTGAAGCAGAGATCGAGCGTTTGCACTTTGGTGGCGATTTGTGGGCTTCAAAGATGATGAAGAACATAATCCAGACTATGACCCGATGAAGCATATGCACCTGATACTGATATTGAATTACTATAAAGGTATGTTATTTATTTGTTACGTTTATAGGTGGTCTGATAAGACCTATGGGATTCTCACATATTTGGCATAATCTTAAAAATTGTACCATGTTTTTGAAGAATGAATAGAAAACACAGACATTATAGCAGTGTCGTCTTGTATGATGTAAAGACATATCTTTGGAACTCTTGCTACAATTTAGGTTTTTCAAAACCAGTTCATAGTTGTTATAGTTGTTGGATTTATAAAATCCAATGAATTAATTATTAAAACGTGTATTTGAGAATGTTTAAATCGAATAAGTATTGATATCGATTTTTTTTATCAGCATCAGCACCACGGGTACTGAATACACAGAAGTGTCCTAATTAATTGCACTCTATGTCAAAGAGTTCAGTTGCATCAATGAAATGTATTCTTTGATTTTTAATTGTAAAGCGCCCTCGAACGTATATTTTTATAAAAAGGGTGCTCAACAAATATGGTATAATAATATTAATAATAGAAGTAACACCCTAAAATTGTATTTTTACATCCAAAATCAGGAAATTCAGAGTATTTGTATAGGAAAACTTAAAGAAGCATTTCATAAAGTTATTGAATCATAATTCATGAAAATATCTGAATTTGGTCCCATCTTTCAGACATGAAGTCTGGATCCTGTACAGAATGGTAAACGTTATAGCAGCAATTGACCACAACAATTATTTGGAAAGGGAAATTCAGCATGCCCGATGGCTCAGTCAGGTAAGAACATTAGGCATTTGTCATACAATATGCTCTGAAACACCACAATGTAAGGAATATGATTAAGATTAAGAATATGCACGGCCACTTAGTCAAATCTTAAGACATATTTGGGTACTAGAAACAATATATGTGCTCCAATTATGTAAATATGTGAATATTTTTCCTCTTCAGCTTATTTAGTCATGCTAACTTCTAAACACTTTTGGAGTATTTAAAAATGGTCTGAATTTGCATTAAAGCGAATGATATTTTTCCAATGTGCTTGACAAAAAGGGTAGATCATAAGCAGATCAGATACTTTGAATGTTGTGCATTTGTCTTGATTTATACATGATGATAATTTGATGATTATTATGGTGAAGCTCTCCAAATTTAAAGAAATGTCAAATTAAACAGTCGTTTTCCATGAAATACATAAACTTTCTTAAATAAGGATTACCAAAACACTAAGTCCTATCAAAACTGTGTTTGTTTCATGTTACCCTGCCGACCCTAGTATTTTTTCATAAAAAGAAAGAAATGGCTTCCAACCGTATATATAAGTGACACTTTCAAGAAATGGTGATGTTTGCAAGAAAATGATCTTAACATAAAGTATATTTGATTTGTAGCTCACCTGAGCACAAAGTGCTCAAGGTGAGCTATTGTGATCGCCCTGTGTCCGTCGTCCGTCGTCAACAATTTTACTGTTAACACTTTAGAGGTCACAATTTGGGCACAATCGTAATAAAACTTGGTCGGAAGGTTACCCTAAATACAATTTTTGACGAGGTCGATATTGGGTCATCTGGGGTTAAAAACTATGTCACTAGGTCAAATTAACTGAAAAGCTTGTTGACACTATAGAGGTCAAGTCAAGTTTAAATCTGGGTCATGTGCGGTCAAAAACTAGGTCATTAGGCTAAATCATAGGAAAAGTTTGTTAGCACTCTAGAGGTCACATTTATGACTGTATGTTCATGAAACTTTGTCAGAATGTTTATATTGATTAACTCTCGGCCAAGTTTAAATCTTGGTCATGTGCGGTCAAAAACTAGATCACCAGGTCAAATAATAGGAAAAGCATGTTAACACTTGAGGCCACATTTATAATCATATGTTCATGGAACTTCATCAGAATGTTATTCTTGATGATCTTTAGGTATGAAACTAGGTAATCAGAGTTCAAAAACCAGGCCACTAGGTCAACTCATAGAAACATTTTGTAAACACTGTAAAGGTTACATTCTCTCATTGATCACCATGAAACTATATCAGAATGTTTGTGTTTATGAAGTGTATGTCAAGTTTGAAACTGGGTAACCTGAGTTCAAAAACTAGGCCACGAAGTCAAATCATAGAGAACATTTTTAAAACACTGCTGAGGCCATATTTTCTAATTTATTTATATGAAACCTGGTTAGAATGTACTTGTTACAGCAAGGTAAGGTTTGCAACTTGGTCATCCGTGATATTAAAAAAATCATCCGTAATATTAAAAAAAACTTGGGTCAGAAAGGATCTAAGTAATATATTTTTTAATTGAAGCAGGTATAAATGTTTTGATTCCACACCTCATGATAATTGAATAGGATCAGGGCCCTCTTGTTTAAAGAATAAAACAAAAACACCTAACCTGCCTTATAATTTAAGGCATGTTACCCGAAACATTTTATGCCATTTCAGTACAGTGTTGTGATTGTGTCTTTTGTTGTGTAGGAAATGGACTAGTTTTGTCAAATGTGTCACTTCAGGAGCAATCGTCACATACCAGCAAATCGAAGTGGCAGCTCCACGTTGACTACCGTGCTTGCATAATATATCGGTTATACCATATTCGAGTTTTATTTCAAGACAAAGTAAACAAACTGTTCTTTATGGTTTTCAGTGAAATAAGGATGATCAGTTATTATACATTTAAGCAACCAAAGACAGTACAACTTTGTATTCACAAAACAAGTCATTTACAATAATATATATAAAAAGGACATGGTCATTATGTTTTTATGTCATATTTTAAAATTTAAAAATGTCTTTAGAAACCAGATCAGATCCTTGATAGTGTGTGCAAAAGTTGTGTGCATTTACTAAGCTCTACTTGGCACAAAACCAGTGTATTGTCCACATGTATCTGGAAAGGTCTCCCGGATTATCCATTCATACTGAACTTAGTAAGAGAACCAGTACATTTAATAACTTAGTAATGAAACAAACTTTATCAGCATTCAAAATACCTTACAACTGTTTAATACAAGAACACTGCCCATATTACATACAACTGCCAACAATTCAATTTGTTCTATCTGTGTGTGACTACATGCATGTTAAGATGTTTTAAAGCTGCACTCTCACAGATATACCATTTTTACAACTTTTTTTTTGTCTTGGAAAGAGCAATTTTTTGAGTAAACCAATGATATAAGATTGCTGACAAAAATCAGATCGTAGATTTTCAAATTTCCGTTCGAAAATTAATGTTTTATGGCTTAAACCGTAAACAAAGCTGATGTATAATAAGAAAGTGCACTGATCTTGATTTTGAATGCAAATAGCATCAAAATACAATTTGTAAAAAACATAAACACTTGTAAAATTATAGAGACGAAAACAGCGCATGTACAAACAAACGTTTATACACAGTGGAAGGTTAGAAGTTAACGGGATTGCAGCCGGATGAGGGTCTATCGTCAGTGAAGTTTAAAACCGAGAAAACTCGCTCTACCAGTTGTTAAAACCAACTTTTCCATAACATTCGTTACCTTAGTGCAAATGCTCAATATCTGCGTATGGAAATAAAAGCAAATATTCTGTTTTTGCACTTTGGTGGCAAATTGTGGGCTTCAAAGATGATGAAAATCATAATACAGACTATGGCCCGATGAATTATATGCAGCTGGAAATGAAATTGAAGAACTTTGAAGGTATGCATAATCTTGAAATTGAATTATGTTTTTGAAGAAATGAATAGTACACAAAAAATAAAATAACAGTGTCGCCTTGTGTGTTGTAGAAAGATATATTTTAAACAATTGTATAATAACTTAGATTTAGACTTTCCAATCGGATTTTGCCAACTAGTTCAACTTTTCGAGCGGTTGAAACCAAATATCTTAGTAACTCACATCCAATAATTATTAATCAATGGCTTCTTCATTTAAGGTTTGGTTACACTCGTGTATTACATCTATTTTGAATTTTAGTTTCATTTAGATTATTAAGAGGTTGGCATTTCCTGGAGTATGTGGGTCATATCAACAGCGAAGTTGAACACCGTGAAAACATGACTTATTTGCTGATTAAACCAACATCACAAAATAATTCATTACCCTAGTGCAAAATCTCAATGTTTGCGTATATAAATAAAGCAGACATTGTGTTTTTGCACTTTGGTGGAGATTTGTTGGCTTCAAAGATGAAAAAGGACATGATCGAGACTATCACCCGATGAATCATATGCAACTTATACTGATATTGAAGTACTAGTACTATAAAGGTATGTTATGTATAAGTTTTGAGCTGGTCTGATAAAACCTTACAGATTATCAATATCAATTGCTCGGCATAATCTTTAAAACTGAACTATGCACTTGAAGAAGTTTTGCACTTTGGTGTCGAATTGTCGGCTTCAAAGATGATTAGCAAAAATAATGCATACTTTGACACTATAAATGATATGCAGCCAGTATTGCTATTAAAGGTATATAATGTAATAGTTAGGCTAAAAATTTAATATTTATCCTTATGATACATGCACTGCATTTGTTTAAAGGAGATTGTCTTTTATTTAATCTTTACTTCTTGTAATTCTAGAAACTACACATCAGATGTACAAACAACAACCATTTATGAATAGTAAAAGTCGAGCAGTTCCTGGGAGTGCAGGTTTATGAGGGTTATATCGCCAGCGAAGCTCAACACCGAGACAACATGCCCCATCGGCTGATAAAACTAACTTCACGAAAACATTCGTTACCCTAGTGCAAAAGCTCAGTGTCTGCATATAGTAATAAAAGCAAATACCGTGTTTTTGTGCTTCGGTGGCGATTTACTGGCTTTAAAGATGATGAAGAACATGATCCTGACGATGACCCGATGAATCATATGAAACTGATACTGATATTGAAGAACTATTAAGGTATGTTTTGCATCACTTGGGTGTTTATCTTGAAAACAATTTTTGTTTAACTTTGTCTTTAACAGCTAAGTCACCGGTTTTGTAAACCTTAGTAAGTTATTTATTTTGGGCTATATTTTGACAAACTTTCGGGCGGGTATACATACCCCATTTTCTATGAGAAGAGATGTACTTATCCCCCTAAATGGTGGTTAAAATTCCTCTCTATAATCCGAAATTATTTTCAAAACTTTTAACCTTACAAACAAGAGCTGTCATTGAGGCCTTATTGTTCTGACTTGCTGCATGTACCTCACTAATTAATATATATGTTATATAATCAAAAACGACAGGGTCTAAACCCATTTAGTTTGAATACATTTTTTTTTGCAACAGCTTAAAGCTGCACTCTAACAGATTGACAGTTTTGATGTATCTTTAAATTTCTGTCCCAGGATCAGCTATTTTGACGTCAATGCTTTCATTTGTGTCCTATAAGATAACTCTCCATAGAACAAATCGTACTTAGTAATTGCTTAGAAAACTGCAAAAACAAACTCATTTTCTTAATCCTAAGATATACTTTTAGCCATAAAAATGTTAATATGAATAACTTCACTTCCCTGTGTTGTCTGAAGACTTATATCACTAGTTTACAGATATTACCTTAAAAGTTGGCTTATGAATTCCAACACAAAATTTAAAAAAAGTTGTCTACACAGTCAGTAGGTGTGAAAGCAGTTTTAAAAATCATTAACGAAAAGGTAAAAAATAAGTTGATATTCTTATATAAAAAAGGCCTGTTATTTGAATCATGAAATGTATAATGAATGTGCAGTGATTTAAGTTAAAGTATATGTTCGTATATTGACAAGTATTTGTAATATTTATAATTCAAATATGACAATTATTGATGATATAAACTTGTAGATAATGCAATAATTAAAATGCTCTTATTTTAGGGCATATGGGCTGCTCTCCTCCATCATTTGACGGATGAACATGATTCAGAATGGGTATTACGAGTGTAGTCATGGGCCCCTGAATCCAGAGAAGATGTATTAACCATGCTTTAACAAGACAAAAGAACGCAGTACCCTTAAAGCCCTCACAGCATTGTCCTTGACAAGCACCTTCTATCAAAGATAGCATACTATCTAGACTTCAGGTAAACAAAATGGGGAATCAATCTTTTACTCTTTCCCCATATGATATTAGTAAGAAGTCATACCCTAAAATTGTATGTTTATATTAAAAATCAGGAAATGCAGACTATTTGTGTAGGAAAACTGAAAGAAGCAGTTCATAAAGTTATTGCATCATATTTCATCCAAAGATCTGAAATTGGTCCCATCTTTCAGACATGAAGCCTGGATACTCAGCCAGCTTATTTAATTTTCTTCAGTTTGTGCAGTAGAAATATATTTATTTAGGTACTATTTCATCTTTTGGATATGTGTCAGTACCCTTTAATTAATTACTAGTAGTTGAAACCTGTGTTTACTTGCCAGCTGAAATCTGTTTTACTCAAAGAAATTTCAAGGTGGTGCACAATTATTACTACTATATAAACACAGTTTTTACTCATTCATCTAATTTATCCCTGTGTGTAATTTCATATATGTGTGAGTGTGTGTATAGTTTGTGTGGGTGGTTGTGTGTGTGTGTGTGATTTTGCCATGAATAAGGGATTCATGTTTAGCTGGGATTGCTTGCCATTTCCCTACAATTTTAGTTATATAAATGTGTAAGTTTATAATTGCTTATAAAATGTATGCTTCTTTCAGAAGTACAGCTGTCCTGGAAGGCTTCAACCAGCACATCCTGATTGTTCGAAGTTGGTCTACCACTCGCCACCAGTGAATATAATGGTAAACCTTACAGTACCGGAAGAAAACAATCATTTGGAAAGGGAAAATCAGCATAAATGATGGCTGTGTCAGGTAAGAACGGAACATTCAAGTTACCCGGCCTTAAACAATTGTTTTTTTTAGGATTACATCCTTTTCAAAAATAGGTAGGACCTAAACAAAATAATTGTGTGGTTCGGGTAACATGGCCCCCGAGAATAGGTAGGGATTGACAAATTCACAGAAGTGTTATAAATCGTCACTCTGTTTCAAAGAGCTATGTTGCATTTATGCAATGTATTCTTTGGATCACCAATCGGAGTAAGCCAATATGCTGAACTTACCGCGAGAGGTTGAACGTTTAATATCCCGGGAGACTCTTGGTTTCGGTTAACTGTGTTTCACTGACAGTTCCAAGGTTGTAATCCAATTATTGATAAATAATGAAATTCATGTGTGTGTTGTTTGTTTAAAGTGATTGTCTTTGTGGTGCTATTTGTTTGATGTTCATTCCTATATTACTGAGAAGTAGTTGCCTTTCGGTATTTTTTTATATTCATTTATATAACCTTTAAATATCAAAGAAGATGTTTTATTATTACTCTTACTAATTGTAATTGTAGAATCCAGACACCAGGTATACAAGCAACAACCGTTCATGCTTAGTACGAGGTGAACAGTTGACGGGAGTGCAGCTAAGTGAGGGTCATACCGACTATGAAGTTCAACACGGAGGAAACATTTCCTATCAGCTATTAAAGCCAACATCGCCAACTAAGTCGTCGCCCTAGTGTTAAAGCCCTATATCTGCATGTAGAAATAAAAGCAGAGACAGGGCTTTTACACTTTGGTGGCAATTTGTGGGCTTCAAAGATAATGAAGAACATAATCCAGACTATGACCCGATGAAAAGAATATGCACCTGCTACTGATATTGAAGGACTATAAAGGTATGTTATTTATTGGTAAGGTTTTCAGCTGCTCTGATAAAACCTATAGGATTCTGAAATGTTTGGCATAATCTTGAATTATCAGTGCTTCAAAAACTAACTCAAGAATATGCCAAGCTTTTTGTATGAAACAGTCTCTTTCAAATGTTATTGGTTGAAAATACATACACTGCAGTTGTATAAGGAAGATGTTTTTTTACATTTTTTTTTCTTTTTCTTTCTTTTTGTGTTTGTAGATACCAGATGGACGATCAACAACTGTTTATAAATAGTAAGAGGTAAGGTGTTCCTGTGAGTGTAGGCTTCTGAGTGTCATCAATACCGACAGCGAAGTTCAACACCGAGAAACATGACTCATCAGCTGTTAAATTCAATTTCACAAAAACATTCGTCATCCTGGTGCAAAAGCTCTATGTCTGCGTACATAAAAATAAAAGCAAACTTCGTGTTTTTGCTCTTTGGAAGCGATTGGTGGACTTCAAAACTAATGAAGAACATTATCCAGACTATGACCCGATGAAGCATATGCAACTGACACTGATCCTGAAGAACTAGACAGGTATAGTATGTATTAGTTAGGTTTTTAATTTCGCCTGGAATAACCTGAATGATTGTCATATTCTTGAAATAGTTTTGAAAACAATTTAATTGTTGTTGGAAATATATAAGCCAATGAGTTAATTTTAAAAACGATGAAGAACATGATCCAGACTATGACCCGATGAAAGTCATATGCACCTGATACTGATATAGAAGGACTATAAAGGTATAATATTTATTAGTTAGACTTTTAGCTGGTCTGATAAAACCTATAGGATTCTGAAATGTTTGGCATTATCTTGAAATTGAACTATGTACTTGAAGAATAAATAGTAAACACAGACTACATAGCAGTGTCGTCTTGTATGGTGTTAAGAAGTATCATTGAAACTCTTGTAATAATTTTGGTTTTTGAAAACCAGTTAATTGTTGTTGGATTGATAAAAACCAGTGAATTAATTATTAAAACGAGTATTTGTGAATATTCAACTCTAATAAGTATTACCATTGAATTAAAAGGTGGTTTTTTTTGTAATTACGCATAAGCAACAAGGTCACTGAAAAGTAAACAAAAGTGTTACATACTAAGACAAAGCGTTCTGTAGCATTAATGAAGCAGATGCCTTATATGAGTTATTTTACATTCATTTATAAAACCTTATAAATGCTATGGTAAAAATTCATACACTGCGGTTTTAAAAACATGTTTTCTTCATATTATTTTATTTATTGTAGTTGTAGGAACCAGACACCAGCTGTACAAACAAAAACGTGTACATGCATAGTAAGAGGTGAGCAGTTGCGCGGAGTCCAGCTTAATGAGGGTCATATCGACAACGAACTTCAACACCGTGAACATATTGAAACCCTAGTGGAAAAGCTCAATATTTGCGTATAGAAATAAAAGCAAATATCGTGTTTTGTGGCAATTTGAGGGCTTCAAAGATGATGAAAAACCTAATCCAGACTATGACCCGATGAAGCATATGCAACTGATACTGATATTGAAAGACTATACTAGGTATGTTATTAATAAGTTAGGAGTGTAGTTGGTCTGATAAAACCTATAGGATTCTCAAATGTTTGGCATAATCTTGAAACTGAACTATGTATTTGAAGAATGAATAGTGAACACAAACTACATAGCAGTGTCGTCTTTTATGATGTAAAGAAACATCTTGTTATAATTTAGGAATTAAGGTTTTTGAAAACCAGTTCATTGTTGTTGGATTTATAAAAGCCAGTGAATTAATTATTAAAACGAGTATTTGAGAATGTTCAACTCATCACCAATGATTTTTTTATAATTACGCATATGCACAAAGTCACTGAAAAATACACAGAAGTGTTATAACTCATTACATACACTCTATGTCAAAGAGGTATGTTGCATTTATGCAATGTATTCTTTGATGGACTAATCGGAGTTAGACAACATGCTTAACTTATCGAGAGAGGTTGATAGAGATGTTTTAATTATTAATCTTACTTGTAATTGTAGAAACCGGACACCAGATATACAAACAACAACCATTCATGCATAGTACGAGGTGAACAATTGACGGGAGTGCAGCTATGTGAAGGTCATACCGACTGAGATTTCAACACCGAGAAAACATGTCTCATCAGCTGGTAAAACCAACATCACAAAGTAAGTCGTCGCCCTAGTGCAAAAGCTCCATATCTGCGTGTAGAAATAAAAGCAGAGACAGGGTTTTTATACTTTGGTGGCGATTTGTGGGCTTCAAAGACGATGAATAACATAACCCAGACTATGACCAGATGAAGCATAAAGGTATGTTATTTATTAGGTAGACTTTTAGCTGATCTGATAAAAACTCAAGGATTCTCAAATGTTTGGCATAATCTTGAAATTCAACTGTGTACTTGAAGAATGAATAGTAAACATAGACTTCGTCTTCAGTGTCAGTGTCGTCTTGTATGATGTAAAGAAATATCTTTGAAACTTGCTTTTATTAAGTTAATTAAAAAACAGTTCATTTTTGGATTAATAAAAGCCAATGAATTAATTATAAAAATGAGTATTTGAGAATGTTGAACTCTAATAAGAATTACCAATGAATTAAACGTTTTAGAATAATTGCGCATAAGCACCAAGGTCACAGAAAAATACAAAGAAGTGTTATAAATCAGTACACTCTATGTCAAAGAGCTATGTTGCATTAATGCAATGTATTCTGTGATGGACCAATCGGAGTAAGCTAACAAACATGCTGAACTTAATGACAGAGGTTGAAACCTGAAGATTACGTGCTAATTGTCAAACTAGTTTAACATCCCTTTAGACTCTGGTTTCGGTGAACTGAACTATGTTTCACTGACTGTTCTAAAGTTGCAATCAAATCATCTATCAGTAAAGAAATTTGATGTGTGTTTCGTTGTTTTAAATGACTGTCTGTGTGGTGCTATTCGTGAGATATCCATTCATATATCACTGAGAAGTAGTTCCTTTTCTGGAATTATTTTATATTCATTTATAAAAGCTTCAATTGTTAATGGTTAAAATACATACACAGTAGTTGTACAAAGAAGATGTTTTTATTATATCTTACTTATTGTCGTTGTAGAAACTAGACACCAGATGTACAGACAACCACCATACGAGGTGAACAGTTGACGGGACTGCAGCTAGATGAAGATCAACACGGAGAAAACATGTCTCATCAGCTATTTAAAGCAACTTCGCAAACTAAGTCGTCGCCCTAGTGCAAAAGCTCCATATGGAAAAACTAGAAAGGTATGTAATTTATTAGTTAGGCATTTAGCTGTTCTAATAGAATTCTCAAATGTTTGCAATAATCTTGAAATTCAACTAAGTACTTGAAGAATGAATAGTAAGCACAGACTACAACATAGCAGTGTCTTCTGTATGATGTAAAGAAACAGGGATTTTCACCAAAAAATGTGAAGAGGCCTTGCTTATTCATTTTGAGAAATTTAAACGCGTGAAAGTCTGCAAATTGGGAAATTTAAATGCTTAAACATCTTAAATTGGGAAATTCCATATATGAGGATTGAAGACACCTTTAAACATTGGTCAAGGTATCCATATGAAACTTGGGACTCATGTTACAAAAAACAGGCTTATATCTTACATGTGAGGGTACCTCTAGCTGATTTTTTTTCGATTATGACCTTTTTGATATGAATTGTGTACAAACACTCCACAGGTCCGAACTTGCAAAGTCTAAAATGTATGGACTTCCAATTAAAACACATGTAGATCTTATTGGGGGATAAATCGTGTCTGTGACTTCCCTTTTTTAACATGGTGCAATGAAAAGAGAGGGAACAGATTAGTTTTATTTTTCATAGAGTTGATTCTAAATCGAGAGAAATAATTGATAACAATATATGGACTAGGTGGTCCTTGAATAACGTTTAAATTATACTGCATTCTTCTAATTTGCACAAACAGAATATATGTTTATTGGAAATTTTTGAAGTAAGATCTCCCTTTTTGGGAAAAATATCTAGGAATTGGGAAAAATATATCTGGAAATTGGGAAAATATGCCATTTTCCCCAATTGTGAAATAGCCTAATTTCGGCCCCTAGCAATGCAGGTGAAAAAGCCCTGAAGTTCATTGTTGTTGGATTTATAAAATCCAATGAATTAATTATTAAAACGAGTATTTGAGAATGTTTAAATCGAATAAGTATTGATATCGATTTTTTTTATCAGCATCAGCACCACGGGTACTGACTACACAGAAGTGTTCTAATCAATTGCACTCTATGTCAAAGAGTTTAGTTGCATCAATGAAATGTATTCTTTGATTTTTAATTGTAAAGCGCCCTCGAACGTATATTTTTATAAAGAGTGCTCAACAAATATGGTATAATAATATTAATAATAAAAGTAACACCCTAAAGTTGTATTTTTACATCCAAAATCAGGAAATTCAGAGTATTTGTATAGGAAAACTTAAAGAAGCATTTCATAAAGTTATTGCATCATAATTCATGAAAATATCTGAATTTGGTCCCATCTTTCAGACATGAAGTCTGGATCCTTTACAGAATAGTAAGCGTTATAACAGCAATTGACCACAACAATCATTTGGAAAGGGAAATTCAGCATGACCGATGGCTCAGTCAGGTAAGAACATTAGGCATTTGTCATACAATATGCTCTGAAACACCACAATATCAGGAATATGATTAAGATTAAGAATATGCACGGCCACTTAGTCAAATCTTAAGACATATGTGGGTACTAGAAACAATATATGTACTCCCATTATGTAAATATGTGAATATTTTTCCTCTTCAGCTTATTTAGTCATGCTAACTTCTAAACACTTTTGGAGTATTTAAAAATGATTTGAATTTGCATTAAAGCGAATGATATTTTTCCAATGTGCTTGACAAAAAGGGTAGATAATAAGCAGATCAGATACTTTGAATGTTGTACATTTGTCTTGATTTATACATGATGATAATTTGATGATTATTATGGTGAAGCTCTCCAAATATAAAGAAATGTCAAATTAAACAGTCGTTTTCCATGAAATACATAAACTTTCTTAAAGGATTACCAAAACACTAAGTCCTATCAAAACTGTGTTTGTTTCATGTTACCCTGCCGACCCTAGTATTTTTTCATAAAAAACCAACCATATATATAAGTGACACTTTCAAGAAATGGTGATGTTTGCAAGAAAATGATCTTTCCGTAAAGTATATTTGATTTGTAGCTCACCTGAGCACGAAGTGCTCAACGTGAGCTATTGTGATCGCCCTGTGTCCGTCGTCCGCCGTCAACAATTTTACTGTTAACATTTTAGAGGTCACAATTTGGGCACAATCGTATGAAACTTGGTCGGAAGGTTACCCTAAATACAATTTTTGACGAGTTCGATATTGGGTCATCTGGGGTTAAAAACTATGTCACTAGGTCATATTAACTGAAAAGCTTGTTAACACTATGGAGGTCAAGTCAAGTTTAAATCTGGGTCATGTGCGGTCAAAAACTAGGTCATTAGGTCAAATCATAGGAAAAGCTTGCTAGCAATTTAGAGGTCACATTTATGACTTTATGTTCATGAAACTTTGTCAGAATGTTTATATTGATTAACTCTCGGCCAAGTTTGAATCTTGGTCATGTGCGGTCAAAAACTAGGTCACCAGGTCAAATAATAGGAAAAGCATGTTAACACTTGAGGCCACATTTATGACCATATGTTCATGGAACTTCATCTGAATGTTATTCTTGATGATCTTTAGGTATGAAACTAGGTAATCAGAGTTCAAAAACCAGGCCACTAGGTCAAATCATAGAAACACTTTGTAAACACTGTAAAGGTTACATTCTCTCATTGATCACCATGAAACTATGTCAGAATGTTTGTGTTTATGAAGTGTATGTCAAGTTTGAAACTGGGTAACCTGAGTTCAAAAACTAGGCCACGAAGTCAAATCATAGAGAACATTGTTAAAACACTGCTGAGGCCATATTTTCTACTTTATCTATATGAAACCTGGTTAGAATGTACTTATTACAGCAAGGTAAGGTTTGCAACTCGGTCATCCGTGATATTAAAAAAAAAAAATCATCCGTAATATTAAAAAAAACTTGGTCAGAAAGGATCTAAGTAATATATTTTTTAATTGTAGCAGGTATAAATGTTTTGATTCCATACCTCATGATAATTGAATAGGATCAGGTGAGCGATACAGGGACTTCAGGGTCCTCTTGTTTAAAGAATAAAACAAAAACACCTAACCTGCCTTATACTTTAAGGCATGTTACCCGAAACATTTTATGCCATTTCAGTACAGTGTTGTGATTGGGTCTTTTGTTGTGTAGGAAATGGACTAGTTTTGTCAAATGTGTCACTTCAGGAGCAATCGTCACATACCAGCAAATCAAAGTGGCAGCTCCACGTTGACTACCGTGCTTGCATAATATATCGGTTATACCAAATTCGAGTTTTATTTCAAGACAAAGTAAACAAACTGTTAGATCTTTATGGTTTTCAGTGAAATAAGGATGATCAGTTATTATACATTTAAGCAACCAAAGACAGTACAACTTTGTATTCACAAAACAAGTCATTTACAATAATATATATAAAAAGGACATGGTCATTATGTTTTTATGTCTTATTTTAAAATTTAAAAATGACTCTAGAAAACAGATCAGATCCTTGATAGTGTTTGCAAAAGTTGTGTGCATTTACTAATCTCTACTTGGCACAAAACCAGTGTATTGTCCACATGTATCCGGAAAGGTCTCCCGGATTATCCATTCATACTCAACTTAGTAAGAGAACCAGTACATTTAATAACTTAGTAATGAAACAAACTTTATCAGCATTCAAAATACCTTACAACTGTTTAATACAAGAACACTGCCCATATTACATACAACTGCCAACAATTCAATTTGTTCTATCTGTGTGTGACTACATGCATGTTAAGATGTTTTAAAGCTGCACTCTCACAGATATACCATTTTTACAACTTTTTTTGTCTTGGAAAGAACAAATTTTTGAGTAAACCAATGATATAAGATTGCTGACAAGAATCAGATCGTAGATTTTCAAATTTCCGTTCGAAAATTAATGTTTTATGGCTTAAACCGTAAACAAAGCTGATGTATAATAAGAAAGTGCACTGCTCTTGATTTTGAATGCAAATAGCATCAAAATACAATTTGTAAAAACATAAACACTTGTAAAATTATAGAGACCAAAACACCGCATGTACAAACAAACGTTTATACACAGTGGAAGGTTAGAAGTTAACGGGATTGCAGCTGGATGAGGGTCTATCGTCAGTGAAGTTTAAAACCGAGAAAACTCGCTCTACCAGTTGTTAAAACCAACTTTTCCATAACATTCGTTACCTTAGTGCAAAAGCTCAATATCTGCGTATGGAAATAAAAGCAAATATTCTGTTTTTGCACTTTGGTGGCAAATTTTGGGCTTCAAAGATGATGAAAATCATAATACAGACTATGGCCCGATGAATTATATGCAGCCGGAAATGATATTGAAGAACTTTGAATGTATGCATAATCTTGAAATTGAATTATGTTTTTGAAGAATAAATAGTACACAAATAAAAAAAAAATAACAGTGTCGCCTTGTGTGTTGTAGAAAGATATATTTTAAACACTTGTATAATAACTTAGATTTATATTATCAATCGGACTTTGCAGTTCAACTTTTCGAGAGCGGTTGAAACCAAATATCTTATTAACTCACATCCAATAATTATTGATCAATAACTACTTCATTTAAGGTTTGGTTACACTCGTGTCTTACATCTATGTTGAATTTTAGTTTCATTTAGATTATTAAGAGGTTGGCATTTCCTGGAGTATGTGGGTCAAATCAACAGCGAAGTTCAACACCGTGAAAACATGACTTATTAGCTGATTAAACCAACATCACAAAATAATTCATTACCCTAGTGCAAAATCTCAATGTTTGCGTATATAAATAAAGCAGACATTGTGTTTTTGCACTTTGGTGGCGATTTGTTGGCTTCAAAGATGATAAAGGACATGATCGAGACTATCACCCGATGAATCATATGCAACTTATACTGATGTTGAAGTACTAGTACTATAAAGGAATGTTATGTATAAGTTTTGAGCTGGTCTGATAAAACCTTACAGATTATCAATATCAATTGCTTGGCATAATCTTTAAATTGAACTATGCACTTGAAGAATAAATAGTAAACATCAACTACATAGCAGACTACAATCACGTCTTAATTTGGCAAGCTAGTTATATCCCCCGGTTGACTCTGGTTCCGGTGAACTATGTTTCACTGACAGTTCAAAGGTTTGAACAAATCATCTATCAGAAAAGAAATTAGATGTGTGTCTTGTCTGTTTTAAGTGATTGTCTTTTTGGTGCTTTACGTTAGATATTCATTTATATATCATGTTTATATAATAACTATTACTTATTGTAATTGCAGAAACCAGACACCAGCTATTCAAACAACAATCGTACGAGGTGAACAGTTAACGGGACTGCAGCTAAATGAGGGTCATACCGACTGCGGTAGATCAACACCGAGAAAATATGTCTCATCAGCTGATAAAACCGACTTCGCAGACTTAGTCGTCGCCCTAGTGCAAAAGCTCCATATCTGCGATTAGAAATAAAAGCCTAGATAGTGCCTTTGCACTTTGGTGGGGGTTTGTGGCCTTTAAAGATGACAAAGAACATAACGCAGACAAGGACCCGACAACGCATATGCACCTGATACTGATATTGAAGGACTATAAGGGTATGTAATATATTAGTTAGGCTGTTTGCTGGTCTGATAAAACCGACTTCGCAAACTTAGTCGTCGCCCTAGTGCAAAAGCTCGATATCTGCGAGTAGAAATAAAAGCCTAGATAGTGCCTTTGCACTTTGGTGGCTATTTGTCAAAGATGATGAAGAACATAATCCAGACTATGACCCAGTGGAGCATATGTACCTGATACTGATAGTAAAAGAGTATACAGGTACCTTATTAGTTAGCAAGGTTTTAAGTTGGTCTGATAAAACCTGTAGGATTCTCAAATATTTGGCATCATCTTGAAATTGAACTATGTACTTGAAGAATGAATATTAAAAAGAGACTTCATAGCAGTGTCGTCTGGTATGATGTACAGAAATTTCTTTTTTCAACTGTTGTTGTAATTTAGGTTTTTAAAAAACTATTTGATTGTTTTTGCTATTCGTGAGACATTGATTCATATATCACTGAGAGGTCATACCGACTGCAAAGTTCAACACCGTGAAAACATGTCTCATCAGCTGATAAAAACGAACTTCGCAAACTAAGTCGTCGCCCTAGTGCAAAAGCTCGATATCTGCGTGTTGCAATTAATGCTGAGATCGTCCTTGTGCACTTTGGTTGCGATTTGTTGGCTTCAAAGAAGATGAAGATCATGATGCAGACTATGACCCGATGAATCAATGGAACTGGCACTGATATTGAAGAACTATAAAGGTATGTTATTTATTATGCGTTAGGCTTTTAGCTGGTCTGATAAATCCTTGAGGATGAGCTAAGGCTCGGCATAATCTTGAAATGGAACTATTTACTTAAAGAATGAATAGCAAACACAGACTACATATTGGTGTCGTATTGTATGATGTTAAAAGTCACTTTTAAAGTCTTGTTATAATTTCAGTTTTTGAAAACCAGTTTATTGATGTTGGATTTATAAAAGCCAATTAGTTTATTAGTAAAACGAGTATTTGAGAATGTTCAACTCTAATCAGTATTACCAATGAATTAAACGTTTTTGAATAATTACGCATAAGCACAAAGGTCACTGAAAAATACACAGAAGTGTTATAAATCATTACACTCTATGTCAAAGAGCTCTGTTGTATTAATTCAAGGTATTCTTCAATGGACCAATCGAAGTTTGCCAACATGTTCAACTTATCGAGAGAGATTGAAACCTGAAAAACTACTTCTTAATTTTACAAACTACATTGTAGTTTAATACCCCGGTAGAATCAGGTTTCAATAAACTATGGTTCATTGACTGTTCCAAGGTTGTAATCCTATCATCTGTTAGTAAAGAAATTTGATGTGTGTGTTGTCTGTTTTAAGTGAGTGTCTTTGTGTTGATATTCGTGAGATATTCATTCATATCTGATAGAAAGGTAGTTGCTTTTCGGAAATTATTTTATATTCATTTATAGAACCTTCAAATGTTAATGGTTAAAAATATATACACTGTAGTTGTATGAAGAATGTTTTTATTATTACTCTTACTAATTGTAGTTGTAGAAACCAGACATCAGATAAACAAACAACAACCGTTCATGAATAGTACGAGGTAAACGATTGACGGGAGTGCAGCTAAATGAGGGTCACACCGACTGCAAAGTTCAACACCGTGAAAATATGTCTCATCAGCTGATAAAAACGAACTTTGCAAACTAAGTCGTCGCCCTAGTGCAAAAGCTCGATATCTGCGTGTTGCAATTAATGCTGAGATCGTCCTTGTGCACTTTGGTTGCGATTTGTTTGCTTCAAAGATGATGAAGATCATGATGCAGACTATGACCCGATGAATCAATGGAACCCACACTGATATTGAAGAACTATGAAGGTATGTTATTTATTATGCTTTAGGCTTTTAGCTGGTCTGAAAAATCCTTGAGGATGAGCTAAGGCTCGGCATAATCTTATATGAAACTATTTACTTAAAGAATGAATAGCAAACACAGACTACATAGCGGTGTCGTATTGTATGATGTTAAAAGTCACTTTTAAACTCTTGTTATAATTTCAGTTTTTGAAAACCAGTTTATTGATGTTGGATTTATAAAAGCCAATTAGTTTATTAGTAAAACGAGTATTTGAGAATGTTCAACTCTAATCAGTATTACCAATGAATTAAACGTTTTTGAATAATTACGCATAAGCACAAAGGTCACTGAAAAATACACAGAAGTGTTATAAATCATTACACTCTATGTCAAAGAGCTCTGTTGTATTAATTCAAGGTATTCTTCAATGGACCAATTGAAGTTTGCCAACATGTTCAACTTATCGAGAGAGATTGAAACCTGAAAAACTACGTCTTAATTTTACAAACTACATTGTAGTTTAATACCCCGGTAGAATCAGGTTTCAATAAACTATGGTTCATTGACTGTTCCAAGGTTATAATCCTATCATCTATTAGTAAAGAAATTTGATGTGTGTGTTGTCTGTTTTAAGTGAGTGTCTTTGTGTTGATATTCGTGAGATATTCATTCATATCTCAAAGAGAGGTAGTTGCTTTTCGGGAATTGTTTTATATTCATTTATAGAACCTTCAAATGTTAATGGTTAAAAATATATACACTGTAGTTGTATGAAGAATATGTTGTTATTATTACTCTGACTAATTGTAGTTGTAGAAACCAGACACCAGATAAACAAACAACAACCGTTCATGCATAGTACGAGGTAAACGATTGACGGGAGTGCAGCTAAATGAGGGTCACACCGACTGCAAAGTTCAACACCGTGAAAATATGTCTCATCAGCTGATAAAAACGAACTTCGCAAACTAAGTCGTCACCCTAGTGCAAAAGCTCGATATCTGCGTGTTGCAATTAATGCTGAGATCGTCCTTGTGCACTTTGGTTGCGATTTGTTGGCTCCAAAAATGATGAAGATCATGATGCAGACTATGACCCGATGAATCAATGCAACCGGCACTGATATTGAAGAACTATAAATGTATGTTATTTATTATGCGTTAGGCTTTTAGCTGGTCTGATAAATCCTTGAGGATGAGCTAAGGCTCGGCATAATCTTTAAATGGAACTATTTACTTAAAGAATGAATAGCAAACACAGACTATATATTGGTGTCGTATTGTACGATGTTAAAAGTCACTTTTAAACTCTTGTTATAATTTCAGTTTTTGAAAACCAGTTTATTGATGTTGGATTTATAAAAGCCAATTAGTTTATTAGTAAAACGAGTATTTGAGAATGTTCAACTCTAATCAGTATTACCAATGAATTAAACGTTTTTGAATAATTACGCATAAGCACAAAGGTCACTGAAAAATACACAAAAGTGTTATAATTCATTACACCCTATGTCAAAGAGCTCTGTTGTATTAATTCAAGGTATTCTTCAATGGACCAATTGAAGTTTGCCAACATGTTCAACTTATCGAGAGAGATTGAAACCTGAAAAACTACGTCTTAATTTTGCAAACTACATTGTAGTTTAATACCCAGGTAGAATCTGGTTTCAATGAACTATGGTTCGTTGACTGTTCCAAGGTTGTAATCCTATCATCTATTAGTAAAGAAATTTGATGTGTGTGTTGTCTGTTTTAAGTGAGTGTCTTTGTGGTTATATTTGTGAGATATTCATTCATACATCAAAGAGAGGTAGTTGCTTTTCGGGAATTATTTTATATTCATTCATAGAACCTTCAAATATTAATGGTTAAAATATTTACACTGTAGTTGTATGAAGAATATGTTTTTATTATTACTCTAACTAATTGTAATTGTAGAATCCAGACACCAGATAAACAAACAACAACCGTTCATGCATAGTACGAGGTAAACGGTTGACGGGAGTGCAGCTAAATGAGGATCACACCGACTGCAAAGTTCACCACCGTGAAAATATGTCTGATCAGCTGATAAAAACGAACTTCGCAAACTAAGTCGTCGCCCTAGTGCAAAAGCTCGATATCTGCGTGTTGCAATTAATGCTGAGATCGTCCTTGTGCACTTTGGTTGCGATTTGTGGGCTTCAAAGATGATGAAGATCATGATGCAGACTATGACCCGATGAATCAATGGAACCGACACTGATATTGAAGAACTATAAAGGTATGTTATTTATTATGCGTTAGGCTTTTAGCTGGTCTGACAAATCCTTGAGGATGAGCTAAAGCTCGACATAATCTTATATGAAACTATTTACTTAAAGAATGAATAGCAAACACAGACTACATAGCGGTGTCGTATTGTATGATGTTAAAAGTCACTTTTAAACTCTTGTTATAATTTCAGTTTTTGAAAACCAGTTTATTGATGTTGGATTTATAAAAGCCAATTAGTTTATTAGTAAAACGAGTATTTGAGAATGTTCAACTCTAATCAGTATTACCAATGAATTAAACGTTTTTGAATAATTACGCATAAGCACAAAGGTCACTGAAAAATACACAAAAGTGTTATAATTCATTACACCCTATGTCAAAGAGCTCTGTTGTATTAATTCAAGGTATTCTTCAATGGACCAATCGAAGTTTGCCAACATGTTCAACTTATCGAGAGAGATTGAAACCTGAAAAACTACGTCTTAATTTTGCAAACTACATTGTAGTTTAATACCCAGGTAGAATCTGGTTTCAATGAACTATGGTTCGTTGACTGTTCCAAGGTTGTAATCCTATCATTTATTAGTAAAGAAATTTGATGTGTGTGTTGTCTGTTTTAAGTGAGTGGCTTTGTGGTTATATTCGTGAGATATTCATTCATACATCAAAGAGAGGTAGTTGCTTTTCGGGAATTGTTTTATATTCATTCATAGAACCTTCAAATATTAATGGTTAAAATATTTACACTGTAGTTGTATGAAGAATATGTTTTTATTATTACTCTAACTAAATGTAATTGTGGAATCCAGACACCAGATAAACAAACAACAACCGTTCATGCATAGTACGAGGTAAACGGTTGACGGGAGTGCAGCTAAATGAGGGTCACACCGACTGCAAAGTTCAACATCGTGAAAATATGTCTCACCAGCTGATAAAAACGAACTTCGCAAACTAAGTCGTCACCCTAGTGCAAAAGCTCGATATCTGCGTGTTGCAATTAATGCTGAGATCGTCCTTGTGCACTTTGGTTGCGATTTGTGGGCTTCAAAGATGATGAAGATCATGATGCAGACTATGACCCAATGAATCAATGCAACCGGCACTGATATTGAAGGACTATAAAGGTATTTTATTTATTATGCGTTAGGCTTTTAGCTGGTCTGAAAAATCCTTGAGGATGAGCTAAGGCTCGGCATAATCTTGAAATGAAACTATTTACTTAAAGAATGAATAGCAAACACAAGACTACATATTGGTGTCGTATTGTATGATGTTAAAAATATCTTTTAAACTCAGTGTTGTTTAAACTGTTGTTTTAAAGTAGGTTATTGGTTTTGTAATTATTAAAACCAATGAATGAATTGTTAAAAAGAGGATTTGGGAATGTTCAGCTCTAATAAGTATTACAAAAGAATTACATTTTTTTTTCGAATAATTACGCAAAAACACCAAGGGCACTTAAAAAACACACAACTGTTATTTATCATTATACTATATCAATGAGTGATATTGCATTGATACAATGTGCTTTTTGATGGACCACTCTGTCAACATGACCAACTTATCGAGAGAGAGAGAGAGTTTAAAACCTTGAAATAGCGTGTCTAATTAGTAATGACGAATATGTGCACTTTTAAAGGAACTGTAAACCAGATTGGCACCAAAAGGTTTTTTCTGTAGTGAATCTCAGGACAATTCTTTAATAGAATGTGTTACGCTTAGATATCATAATTGTAAAAAAGTACCAAAATGTAAAAAAATAAAATGTGTCTGAGACCGGGTTCGAACCCGTGTCGCCAAAATCGTAGTTGAGCGCTGTATCCACTGAGCTACGTAGGATTACTCTAAACGAGTGGTATATTTAATCTATATACCTAACTTGGTAGTATCACGTGATAACATCGACTAGCCAATCACGCATATGGATTGAATTCTACTAGGTAGACAAGTTTTTTTCATGCGATTTCTACCAAACCTTTACAGATTGATGATCATAAAGTGAAGCAGCGCATATTGTCTGGCTTTTGCGATTTGACCATTTTTGAAAGAGTTATTGCCCTTTGCTTATTTTACATTTAAATTGGTTTCTTCGCAACTCCTCTTACGTTTTTCATGCGATTTCTACCAAACTGTCACAGATTGATGACTATATAGTGACGCAGCGCATATTGTCCGGCTTTTGCGATTCAACCATTTTTGAAAGAGTTATTGCCCTTTGCTTATTTTACATTTAAAATTGGTTTCTTCGCAACTCCTCTTACGTTTTTCATGCAATTTCTACCATACTTTCATAGATTGATGGTCATAAAGTGAAGCAGGGCATATTGTCGGGCTTTCCTGATTCGACCTTTTTGAAAGAGTTATTGCCGTTTGGTTATTTTACATTTAAAATTGGTTTCTTCGCAACTCCTTTTATGTTTTTCATGCTATTTCTACCAGACTTTCACAGAATGATGATCATAAAGTGAAGCAGCGCATGTTGTCAGGCTTTTGCGGATTTGACTATTTTTGAAAGAGTTATTGCCCTTTGCTTATTTTACATTCAAAATTTGTTTCTTCGCAACTCCTCTTACGTTTTTTCATGCGATTTCTACCAAACCTTTACAGATTGATGATCATAAAGTGAAGCAGCGCATATTGTCTTGCTTTTGCGATTTGACCATTTTTGAAAGAGTTATTGCCCTTTGTTTATTTTACATTTAAAATTGGTTTCTTCGCAACTCCTCTTACGTTTTTTCATGCGATTTCTACCAAACCTTTACAGATTGATGATCATAAAGTGAAGCAGCGCATATTGTCTGGCTTTTGCGATTTGACCATTTTTGAAAGAGTTTTTGCCCTTTGTTTATTTTACATTTAAAATTGAATTCTTCGCAACTCCTCTTACGTTTTTCATGCGATTTCCACCATACTTTAACAGATTGATGGTCATAAACTGAAGCAGCGCATATTGTCGGGCTTTCCTGATTCGACCTTTTTTGAAAGAGTTATTGCCCTTTGGTTATTTTACATTTAAAATTGGTTTCTTCGCAACTCCTTTTACGTTTTTCATGCGATTTCTACCAAACTTTCACAGATTGATGATCAAAATGTGACGCAGCGCATATTGTCTGGCTTTCGCGGATTTGAACATTTTTGAAAGAGTTATTGCCCTTTGCTTATTTTACATTTTAAAATTTGTTTCTTCGCAACTCCTCTTACGTTTTTTCATTCGATTTCTACCAAACTTTCACAGATTGATGATCATAAAGTGAAGCAGCGCAAATTGTGCGGCTTTCCTGATTTGAACTTTTTTAAAAGTGTTATTGCCCTTTGCTTATTTTACATTTAAAATTTGTTTCTTCGTAACTCCTTTTACGTTTTTCATGTGATTTCTACCATACTTTAACAGATTGATGATCATAAAGTGAAGCAGCGCAAATTGTGCGGCTTTCCTGATTTGAACTTTTTTAAAAGTGTTATTGCCCTTTGCTTATTTTACATTTAAAATTTGTTTCTTCGTAACTCCTTTTACGTTTTTCATGTGATTTCTACCAAACTGTCACAGATTGATGACTATATAGTGACGTAGCGCATATTGTCAGGCTTTTTGCGATTCGGCTTTTTAGAAAGAGTTATTACCCTTTCTTAATTTTACGCATTTCTTATGTTGCTGAGAAACTACCCTTACCATTGATTGGCTTTCGTTACGAAAAATGCCCCCACGAGGCGGGGGATATAGCTGTCTGTGACCGCTTTTGTCACATAAGTTTTGCTTTTTTCTGTTTCCTGTCGTAGCTCATCCCTAGTTGTTTTCTTTCTTTCTTTATCTTTTTTCTTTATTTCTTCATCTTTTTAGTTACAAGCTTTTGCTTTTCTCTCCACCTTTTAACCTTTTTAATCCCCGCCACGGAGTGGGGAGGGGACTATAGGAATGCATATCGTCCGTCTGTCACTCTGTTTATATGTCCGTCCGTCCGCCCGTCCGTTCGTTCGTCTGTCTGTCTGTCTGTGTGGCCGTAACATTTCGTGTCCGGGCTATACCTTACTTATGCATTGATGGATTACATTTTACTTGGTACACATGTTGTCCTCATTTAGATGATCTGCAGTGACCTTGACCCGGGTCCATACCTCAAAGGTCAAGGTCACGCGAGTCATTTAAAGGTCAGAGTACACATGATCGTGTCCACGCTATAACTTACTTATGCATTGATGGATTACCATATAACTTGGTACAAATGTTGTCCTCATTGAGGTGATGTGCATTGACCTTCTTGGCATTCTTTTTTTGTGTGTAGTTTCATGTAGTGTCCGTAACCTTCAATTACTTTTTAGAGTCAACTATGTGTTTGAAAATCTTGTGATACCATATTTGGAATGGGTGTACTGTTTGATTATTTGATACTAAAGCTGATGAAATATATCTGCAATAAGTGACTGATTCTTATAAAATATTGTAATATGTATCAATGAATCACATATTTAAACTACCATATTGACAAAATACCACTTATAACTATAAACTATGTGTCAATGGTGTTCTTAGAATTGGTTACTTAGTTATAGTGTGCTTATTCTACAGCAGAAATATAAATTTAGTTTCATACTAGCTTGGTTACGGACTCTACAAAAATGTTGATGATAAAAGAAGGAAAATTAACTTACCTTTATTTCTTGAAAAGCTGGAAAACTTTGGTGCGTTTTTATTCAGGAAACATATTCAGGTGCTAAATGAACTAATTTATAATGTATCACTTTATTAGATCATCTTTGACAATATAAACTATTCACAATGATGCTACAGAGGAGAAGAAATTATGTTTTTAGATATCATGCAATCAGGGAATTTCCTTGATTGCATCATCAACCAATATTTTAAGAACAAACATCTGATGTTTTATTTAATGAACATAATACTTTAAAACATGATGATTGATTTTAAGTGCTATTCGCGAGATATTCATTCGTTTATCAATGAGAAGTAGTTGATTTTCGGGAATTATTTTATATTTATTCATAGAACCTTCAGAAGTTTATGGTTAAAATACATACACTGTTTTTGTATAAACAAGATATTTTTTTATTATTTACCTTACTTATTGTTATTGTAGAGACCAGACACCAGATATACAAACAACAACCGTTCATGCGTAGTACGAAATGAACTGTTGACGGGACTGCAGCTAAATGAGGATAATACCGACTGCGAAGTTTAACACCGGTAAAACATGTCTCATCAGCTGATAAAGCCAACTTCGCAAACTAAGTCGTCGCCCTAGTGCAAAAGCTCAAGATATGCGTATATAAAAGCATGTCTGGGGTTTATGCACTATTGTGACGATTTGTTAGCTTCAAAGTTGATGAAAAACATTATCCAGACTACGACCGGGAAAACATGTCTCATCAGCTGATAAAGCCAACTTCGCAAACTAAGTCGTCGCCCTAGTGCAAAAGCTCAAGATATGCGTATATAAAAGCATATCTGGGGTTTATGCACTATTGTGACGATTTGTTAGCTTCAAAGTTGATGAAAAACATTATCCAGACTACGACCGGGAAAACATGTCTCATCAGCTGATAAAGCCAACTTCGCAAACTAAGTCGTCGCCCTAGTGCAAAAGCTCAAGATATGCGTATATAAAAGCATATCTGGGGTTTATGCACTTTTGTGACGATTTGTTAGCTTCAAAGTTGATGAAAAACATGATCCAGACTACGACCCGATGAATCATGCAATTGATACTGATATTGAAGAACTAAACAAGTTATTTTAAGTATTAGTTAGGCTTTTTAGCTGGTCTGGTAAAGCCTTTGGCATAATCTTGTAATTGAACTATGTTCTTACGGAATGAATAGTAAAACAAATAATAGCATTGTCGTCTTGTATGATTAAGAATGATACATTTGAAACATCTGTTATAAATTAGGTTTTTGAAAACTTGTTTATTGATGTTGGAATTGAACAAGCCAACGTCAACTATCTAAGAGTATTTAAGAATGTTCAACCATAGTCAGTATTCTAATCAAATTACAATTTTCAATGTTTCGAATAAATGCGCATAAACACCAAGGTTACTAAAACACGAACGAACAGCTATTATAAATCATTACACTCTATGTCAAAGAGTGATATTGCATTAATGCAATGTATTTTTTGGTGGACCTCTCGGCATGCTGACATCAATTTTGTCACCAAATGAACTATAAACACAGATTTGTTTAATTAAGGTTAATGCAGATTTATTGATTTAATTTAGTGTACCTGAATTTTCACAACAATTTTGCTGAATCTTTAAAGAGGTTGAGAGTGATATAGGTGTCTGCCTCTCATCTAAGACGTTGTGTGATCGATTTTCTTTAGTGGAACTTTCTCTTTCCCTCATTAGCTTTCGTAAATTAGTAGTAGAAGTAGTAATATTGTTAGTTGTAGTCGTCAGGGACCTAGATTGACAATACATAATGCTAACATCCCCTGCGATATCCCCAGTTCTTGTTATATTCATGCATAGATCAAGAACATTTTCATGAATTTGTTCAATTACCGAAAATTCATGAAATGTTCCAAGAGTATTTTAGTTCTTGAACTATTCATGAAAAAAAAATCAGGTGGAAACCTTTTCTGCCATTTTATCTCCATGGACAATTCATGAACAATTCTTGAAATTTCGTTTATAAAAAGCTGAAAGACTGGCATTAAAAGTTCATGAATTCTTAAAGAACTAATACTGTGCCATTTCGACCCCACTACACATTGCAGCAGTTTTATCGACACCATTTGCGATCAACCTTCTGCATACATTTTTAAAGTTTGTCTATAAGTAAAGAACACTTGCAAAACTAGGTGTCCACGCACTAGTGAATTACTTTGCCGTGTATCTCGTGTCCTGTAGTTCTTGGTTTTTCCTGAGGACATGATGCATTGCTTCAGTTCTTCAAACTCTCAGGACACATGGTGATGAAACTATTTTCGCATCAGAATGAGGTTAACCTTCCCTCAACAGAAACATTTTTAATCACTTCTTCTTTAGTTTAGATGACGAATGTCAGTTTTACTTACAGTTTCCAAAATATTCCAAAGTTGATGCTCTCAGTGACCGACGTGAAATTGGTACATGCTGGTTGATCTGAAACCTCAAAGGTCAAGGTCACACTTAGTGTTTATTCACCATGGAGTTTTGCATATAAGGACATAGAGTAAAGGTTGTCGTGTCTGGGCTGTAACTTACCCTTGTATGGACAGATTTTAAAATTACTTGCCACATGTGTTCCACATGCCAAGACGACGTGTCCCGTGCAAGACCCATGTCCCTACCTCAAAGGTCAAGGTCACACTTAGTGTTTATTCACAATGGAGTGCTGCATATAAGGACATAGAGTATAGGTTGTCGTGTCTGGGCTGTAACTTTCCCTTGTATGGACAGATTTTAAAATAACTTGCCACATGTGTTCCACATACCAAGACGACGTGTCCCTACCTCAAAGGTCAAGGTCACACTTAGTGTTTATTCACAATGGAGTGCTGCATATAAGGACATAGAGTATAGGTTGTCGTGTCTGGGCTGTTACTTTTTCTTGTATGGACAGATTTTAAAATCACTTGCTACATGTGTTCCACATACCAAGACGACGTGTCGTGTGCAAGACCCATGTCCCTACCTCTAAGGTGAAAGATACACTAAGTGTTTTTTCACAAGGGAAATTTGAATATAAGGACATAACAGTGTAGGTTGTCAAGTATGGGTGGTATTTTTTCATGTTCAGAGGCAATTTAAAATAACTTGCCATATGTATTTGACACGTAAAGGCAAGATCAACTTTTATGTACTGACCTTGTTCATAGGTCAATGTCACATTCGGGGGCATTCGTCACATACTGTGACTCTTGTTTTGATTATCATTGCCAATACACATCGGTCGATTTTGAAAGGTGATTTAAGCTTTAAATATCATAATATGAAAGAGTGTTATTTAAATGCTTTCGATACTTTAATAATATCAATAATTGATACATAATTAAGACTTTTACTTATTGTAATTGTTGAAACCAGAAACCAGCTGCACAAACAACAACCGTGTATAAATAGAGGTGGGCAGTTGGTTGGATTGCAGCTTAATGAGGGTTATATCGACAGCGAACTGCAACAACGTGAAAACATGCATCATCAACTGACAAAATCAAATTTACAAAAAATATTTGTTACCCTAGTGGAAATGCTCAATATCTGCGTATAGAAATAAAAGCAAATATCGTGTTTTTCCACTTTGGTGGCGATTTGCGGGCTTCAAAGATGATTAAGAACATAATCCAGGCTATGAACCGAAGAAGCATATGAACCTGATACTGATATTGAAGGACTATAAAGGTATGGTATTTATTAGTTAGGCTTTGAGCTGGTCTGATAAAACCTAAAGTTTTCTCAAATGTTTGGTATAATTTTGAATTATCAGTGCTTCAAACATTATTTCAAGATTTGCCAAGCCTTTGTTATAAAGAAGTCGCTTTATAGAACTTTCAAATGTTATTGTTTAAAAATACATACACTGCAGTTGTAAAAGGAAGATGTTTTTTATTTAAAACAATAATCTTTCTATATTTTTAGAAACCAGTAACCATATGGACGAACAACAACTATTTATACATAGTAGGAGATGAGGTGTTTCTGGGAATGTAGGCTAATGAGGGTCATGAATATCGGCAGCGGAGCACATCACCGAGAAAACATGACTCATCAGCTGTTAAAATCAATTTCGCAAAAACATTCGTCGCCCTAGTGCAAAATCTCGATGTTTGCGTATAGAAATAAAAGGCAAACTTAGTGTTTTTGAACTCTGTTAGCAATTGGTGGGCTCCAAAGATGATGAAGAACGCGGTCCTTACTATGACCCGATGAATCATATGCAACTGACACTGATCCTGAAGAACTAGACAGATATAGTATGTATTAGTTAGGCTTTTTATTTCGCCTGATAATATCTGAAGGATTGTGAAAGGCTTCGCATATTCTTGAAATAGATTTTGAAAGCAAGTTAATTGTTGTTGGAAATATAAAAGCCAATTAATTAGTTTTAAAGATGACGAAGAACATAATTCATTCGTATATCACTGAGAAGTAGTTGATTTTCGGGATTTATTTTATATAGATTCATAGAACCTTCAGAAGTAAATGGTTAAAATACATACACTGTTTTTTGTATAAGCAAGATATTTTTTTTTATTTTTACTGCTGTTTTAAGCTGGTCTGATAAAACCTATAGGATTCTAAAATTGTTTGGCATAATCTTGAAATTGAACTTTTTACTTGAATAGTAAACACACTATATAGCCGTGTCGTGTTGTATGATGTAAAGAAATATCCAATTATTGATCAGTAAAGAAATGCATGTGTGTAATGTCTGTTTAAAGTGATTGTCTTTGTGGTGCTATTCTTTGATATTCATTCGTATATCACTGAGAAGTAGTTGCTTTTCGTGAATTATTTTATATTCATTCGTAGAACCTTCAAAGTTAATGCTTAAAATACATACACTGTTTTTTGTATAAACAAGATATTTTTTTATTATTTATCTTACTTATTGTTATTGTAGAAACCAGACACCAGATATACAAACAACAACCGTTTATGCATAGTACGAAGTGAACTGTTAACGGGACTGCAGCTTAATGCGGGCAATATCGAAAGCGAAGTTCAACACCGAAAAAACATGTCTCATCAGCTGATAAAGCCAACTTCGCAAACTAAGTCGTCGCCCTAGTGCTAAAGCTCCATATCTGCGTGAAGAAATTAAAGCAGAGATCGAGCGTTTGCACTTTGGTGGCGATTTGTGGGCTTCAAAGATGATGAAGAACATAATCCAGACTATGACCCGATGAAGCATATGCACCTGATACTGATATTGAATTACTATAAAGGTATGTTATTTATTTGTTACGTTTATAGCAGTGTCGTCTTGTATGATGTAAAGAAATATCTTTGGAACTCTTGCTACAATTTAGGTTTTTCAAAACCAGTTCATTGTTGTTGGATTTATAAATTCCAATGAATTAATTATTAAAACGAATATTTGAGAATGTTTAAATCGAATAAGTATTGAATCTTAAAAATTGTACCATGTTTTTGAAGATTGAATAGAAAACACAGACATTATAGCAGTGTCGTATGACCCGATGAAGCATATGCACCTGATACTGATATTGAATTACTAAAAAGGTATGTTATTTATTTGTTACGTTTATAGCTGGTCTGATAAGACCTATGGGATTCTCAAATATTTGGCATAATCTTAAAAATTGTACCATGTTTTGAAGAATGAATAGAAAACACAGACATTATAGCAGTGTCGTCTTGTATGATGTAAAGAAATATCTTTGGAACTCTTGCTACAATTTAGGTTTTTCAAAACCAGTTCATTGTTGTTGGATTTATAAATTCCAATGAATTAATTATTAAAACGAATATTTGAGAATGTTTAAATTGAATAAGTATTGATATCGATTTTTTTATCAGCATCAGCACCACGGGTACTGAATACACAGAAGTGTTCTAATTAATTGCACTTTATGTCAAAGAGTTCAGTTGCATCAATGAAATGTATTCTTTGATTTTTAATTGTAAAGCGCCCTCGAACGTACATTTTTATAAAAAGGGTGCTCAACAAATATGGTATAATAATATTAATAATAGAAGTAACACCCTAAAATTGTATTTTTACATCCAAAATCAGGAAATTCAGAGTATTTGTATAGGGAAACTTAAAGAAGCATTTCATAAAGTTATTGCATCTTAATTCATGAAAATATCTGAATTTGGTCCCATCTTTCAGACATGAAGTCTGGATCCTGTACAGAATGGTAAACGTTATAGCAGCAATTGACCACAACAATCATTTGGAAAGGGAAATTCAGCATGCCCGATGGCTCTGTCAGGTAAGAACAATAGGCATTTGTCATACAATATGCTCTGAAACACCACAATGTCAGGGATATGATTAAGATTAAAAATGGTTTGAATTTGCATTAAAGCGAATGATATTTTTCCAATGTGCTTGACAAAAAGGGTAGATCATAAGCAGATCAGATACTTTGAATGTTGTACATTTGTCTTGATTTATACATGATGATAATTTGATGATTATTATGGTGAAGCTCTCCAAATTTAAAGAAATGTCAAATTAAACAGTCGTTTTCCATGAAATACATAAACTTTCTTAAATAAGGATTACCAAAACACTAAGTCGTATCAAAACTGTGTTTGTTTCATGTTACCCTGCCGACCCTAGTATTTTTTCATAAAAAGAAAGAAATGGCTTCCAACCATATATATAAGTGACACTTTCAAGAAATGGTGATGTTTGCAAGAAAATGATCTTAACATAAAGTATATTTGATTTGTAGCTCACCTGCTCACGAAGTGCTCAAGGTGAGCTATTGTGATCGCCCTGTGTCCGTCGTCTACAATTTTACTGTTAACACTTTAGAGGTCACAATTTGGGCACAATCGTAATGAAACTTGATCGGAAGGTTACCCTAAATACAATTTTTGACGAGTTCGATATTGGGTCATCTGGGGTTAAAAACTAGGTCACTTGGTCAAATTAACTGAAAAGCTTGTTAACACTATAGAGGTCAAGTCAAGTTTAAATCTGGGTCATGTGCGGTCAAAAACTAGGTCATTATGTCAAATCATAGGAAAACCTTGTTAGCACTCTAGAGGTCACATTTATGACTTTATGTTCATGAAACTTTGTCAGAATGTTTATATTGATTAACTCTCGGCCAAGTTTGAATCTTGGTCATGTGCGGTCAAAAACTAGGTCACCAGGTCAAATAATAGCAAAAGCATGTTAACACTTGAGGCCACATTTATGACCATATGTTCATGGAACTTCATCAGAATGTTATTTTTGATGATCTTTAGGTATGAAACTAGGTAATCAGAGTTCAAAAACCAGGCCACTAGGTCAAATCATAGAAACATTTTGTAAACACTGTAAAGGTTACATTCTCTCATTTATCACCATGAAACTATGTCAGAATGTTTGTGGTTATGAAGTGTATGTCAAGTTTGAAACTGGGTAACCTGAGTTCAAAAACTAGGCCACGAAGTCAAATCATAGAGAACATTGTTAAAACACTGCTGAGGCCATATTTTCTACTTTATTTATATGAAACCTGGTTAGAATGTACTTATTACAGCAAGGTAAGGTTTGCAACTTGGTCATCCGAGATATTAAAAAAATCATCCGTAATATTAAAAAAAAACTTGGTCAGAAAGGATCTAAGTAATATATTTTTTAAATGTAGCAGGTATAAATGTTTTGATTCCATACCTCATGATAATTGAATAGGATCAGGTGAGCGATACAGGGACTTCAGGGCCCTCTTGTTTAAAGAATAAAAAACAACACCTAACCTGCCTTATAATTTAAGGCATGTTACCCGAAACATTTTATGCCATTTCAGTACAGTGTTGTGATTGGGTCTTTTGTTGTGTAGGAAATGGACTAGTTTTGTCAAATGTGTCACTTCAGGAGCAATCGTCACATACCAGCAAATCAAAGTGGCAAGGTCTCCCGGATTATCCATTCATACTCAACTTAGTAAGAGAACCAGTACATTTAATAACTTAGTAATGAAACAAACTTTATCAGCATTCAAAATACCTTACAACTGTTTAATACAAGAACACTGCCCATATTACATACAACTGCCAACAATTCAATTTGTTCTATCTGTGTGTGACTACATGCATGTTAAGATGTTTTAAAGCTGCACTCTCACAGATTTACCATTTTTACAACTTTTTTTTGTCTTGGAAAGAGCAAATTTTTGAGTAAACCAATGATATACGATTGCTGGCAAAAATCAGATCGTAGATATTCAAATTACCGTTCGAAAATTAATGTGTTATGGCTTAAACCGTAAACAAAGCTGATGTATAATAAGAAAGTGCACTGATCTTGATTTTGAATGCAAATAGCATCAAAATACAATTTGTAAAAAAACATAAACACTTGTAAAATTATAGACACCAAAACACCGCATGTACAAACAAACGTTTATACACAGTGGAAGGTTAGAAGTTAACGGGATTGCAGCCGGATGAGGGTCTATCGTAAGTGAAGTTTAAAACCGAGAAAACTCGCTCTACCAGTTGTTAAAACCAACTTTTCCATAACATTCGTTACCTTAGTGCAAAAGCTCAATATCTGCGTATGGAAATAAAAGGAAATATTCTGTTTTTGCACTTTGGTGGCAAATTGTGGGCTTCAAAGATGATGAAAATCATAATACAGACTATGGCCCGATGAATTATATGCAGCCGGAAATGATATTGAAGAACTTTGAAGGTATGCATAATCTTGAAATTGAATTATGTTTTTGAAGAAATGAATAGTACACAAAGAAAATAAAATAACAGTGTCGCCTTGTGTGTTGTAGAACGATATATTTTAAACACTTGTATAATAACTTAGATTTAGATTGTCCTATCGGATTTTGCTAACTAGTTCAACTTTTCGAGAGCGGTTGAAACGAAATATCTTATTAACTCACATCCAATAATTATTAATCTATAGCTACTTCATTTAATTTTTAGTTACACTCGTGTATTACATCTATTTTGAATTTTAGTTTCATTTAGATTATTAAGAGGTTGGCATTTCCTGGAGTATGTTGGTCATATCAACAGCGAAGTTCAACACCGTGAAAACATGACTTATTTGCTGATTAAACCAACATCACAAAATAATTCATTACCCTAGTGCAAAATCTCAATGTTTGCGTATATAAATAAAGCAGACATTGTGTTTTTGCACTTTGGTGGCGATTTGTTGGCTTCAAAGATGAAAAAGGACATGATCGAGACTATCACCCGATGAATCATATGCAACTTATACTGATGTTGAAGTACTAGTAATATAAAGGTATGTTATTTTTTAGTTTTGACCTGGTCTGATAAAACCTTACAGATTATCAATATCAATTGCTTGGCATAATCTTTAAATTGAACTATGCACTTGAAGAATAAATAGTAAGCATCAACTACATAGCAGACTACAATCACGTCTTAATTTGGCAAGCTAGTTATATCCCCCGGTTGACTCTGGTTCCGGTGAACTATGTTTCACTGACAGTTCAAAGGTTTAAACAAATCATCTATCAGTAAAGAAATTAGATGTGTGTCTTGTCTGTTTTAAGTGATTGTCTTTTTGGTGCTTTACGTGAGATATTCATTCATATATCATGTTTATATAATAACTATTACTTATTGTAATTGTAGAAACCAGACACCAGCTATACAAACAACAACCGTACGAGGTGAACAGTTAACGGGACTGCAGCTAAATGAGGGTCATACCGACTGCGGTAGATCAACACCGAGAAAATATGTCTCATCAGCTGATAAAACCGACTTCGCAAACTAAGTCGTCGCCCTAGTGCAAAAGCTCCATATCTGCGAGTAGAAATAAAAGCAGAGATAGTGCCTTTTCACTTTGTTGGCTATTTGTCAAAGATGATGAAGAACATAATCCAGACTCAGTGGAGCATATGTACCTGATACTGATAGTAAAAGAGTATACAGGTACCTTATTAATTAGTTAGGCTTTAAGGTGGTCTGATAAAACCTGTAGGATTCTCAATTAATTGGCATCATCTTGAAATTGAACTATGTACTTGAAGAATGAATAGTAAAAATAGACTTCATAGCAGTGTCGTCTGGTATGATGTACAGAAATTTCTTTTTTCAACTGTTGTTGTAATTAAGGTTTTTAAAAAACTATTTGATTGTTTTTGCTATTCGTTAGACATTTATTCATATATCACTGAGAAGTCATACCGACTGCAAAGTTCAACACCGTGAGAACATGTCTCATCAGCTGATAAAAACGAACTTCGCAAACTAAGTCGTCGCCCTAGTGCAAAAGCTCGATACTACATTGTAGTTTAATACCCAGGTAGAATCTGGTTTCAATGAACTATGGTTCGTTGACTGTTCCAAGGTTGTAATCCTATCATCTATTAGTAAAGAAATTTGATGTGTGTGTTGTCTGTTTTATTCATTCATACATCAAAGAGAGGTAGTTGCTTTTCGGGAATTATTATATATTCATTCATAGAACCTTCAAATATTAATGGTTAAAATATTTACACTGTAGTTGTATGAAGAATATGTTTTTATTATTACTCTAACTAATTGTAAATGTAAAATCCAGACACCAGATAAACAAACAACAACCGTTCATGCATAGTACGAGGTAAACGGTTGACGGGAGTGCAGCTAAATGAGGGTCACACCGACTGCAAAGTTCAACACCGAGAAAATATGTCTCATCAGCTGATAAAAACGAACTTCGCAAACTAAGTCGTCGCCCTAGTGCAAAAGCTCGATATCTGCGTGTTGCAAATAATGCTGAGATCGTCCTTGTGCACTTTGGTTGCGATTTGTGGGCTTCAAAGATGATGAAGATCATGATGCAGACTATGACCCAATGAATCAATGCAACCGGCACTGATATTGAAGGACTATAAAGGTATGTTATTTATTATGCGTTAGGCTTTTAGCTGGTCTGAAAAATCCTTGAGGATGAGCTAAGGCTCGGCATAATCTTATATGAAACTATTTACTTGAAGAATGAATAGCAAACACAGACTACATAGCGGTGTCGTATTGTATGATGTTAAAAGTCACTTTTAAACTCTTGTTATAATTTCAGTTTTTGAAAACCAGTTTATTGATGTTGGATTTATAAAAGCCAATTAGTTTATTAGTAAAACGAGTATTTGAGAATGTTCAACTCTAATCAGTATTACCAATGAATTAAACGGTTTTGAATAATTACGCATAAGCACAAAGGTCACTGAAAAATACACAAAAGTGTTATAAATCATTACACTCTATGTCAAAGAGCTCTGTTGTATTAATTCAAGGTATTCTTCAATGGACCAATCGAAGTTTGCCAACATGTTCAACTTGTCGAGAGAGATTGAAACCTGAAAAACTACGTCTTAATTTTACAAACTACATTGTAGTTTAATACCCCGGTAGAATCAGGTTTCAATAAACTATGGTTCGTTGACTGTTCCAAGGTTGTAATCCTATCATCTGTTAGTAAAGAAATTTGATGTGTGTGTTGTCTGTTTTAAGTGAGTGTCTTTGTGTTGATATTCGTGAGATATTCATTCATATCTCAAAGAAAGGTAGTTGCTTTTCGGGAATTATTTTATATTCATTTATAGAACCTTCAAATGTTAATGGTTAAAAATATATACACGGTAGTTGTATGAAGAATATGTTTTTATTATTACTCTTACTAATTGTAGTTGTAGAAACCAGACATCAGATAAACAAACAACAACCGTTCATGCATAGTACGAGGTAAACGATTGACGGGAGTGCAGCTAAATGAGGGTCACACCGACTGCAAAGTTCAACACCGAGAAAATATGTCTCATCAGCTGATTAAAACGAACTTCGCAAACTAAGTCGTCGCCCTAGTGCAAAAGCTCGATATCTGCGTGTTGCAATTAATGCTGAGATCGTCCTTGTGCACTTTGGTTGCGATTTGTTGGCTCCAAAGATGATGAAGATCATGATGCAGACTATGACCCGATGAATCAATGCACCGGCACTGATATTGAAGAACTATAAATGCATGTTATTTATGATGTGTTAGGCTTTAAGCTGGTCTGATAAATCCTTAAGGATGAGCTAAGGCTCGGCATAATCTTGAAATGGAACTATTTACTTAAAGAATGAATAGCAAACACAGACTACATAGCGGTGTCGTATTGTATGATGTTAAAAGTCACTTTTAAACTCTTGTTATAATTTCAGTTTTTGAAAACCAGTTTATTGATGTTGGATTTATAAAAGCCAATTAGTTTATTAGTAAAACGAGTATTTGAGAATGTTCAACTCTAATCAGTATTACCAATGAATTAAACGTTTTTGAATAATTACGCATAAGCACAAAGGTCACTGAAAAATACACAAAAGTGTTATAAATCATTACACTCTATGTCAAAGAGCTCTGTTATATTAATTCAAGGTATTCTTCAATGGACCAATTGAAGTTTGCCAACATGTTCAACTTATCGAGAGAGATTGAAACCTGAAAAACTACGTCTTAATTTTGCAAACTACATTGTAGTTTAATACCCAGGTAGAATCTGGTTTCAATGAACTATGGTTCGTTGACTGTTCCAAGGTTGTAATCCTATCATATATTAGTAAAGAAATTTGGTGTGTGTGTTGTCTGTTTTAAGTGAGTGGCTTTGTGGTTATATTCGTGAGATATTCATTCATACATCAAAGAGAGGTAGTTGTTTTCGGGAATTATTTTATATTAATTCATAGAACCTTCAAATATTAATGGTTAAAATATTTACACTGTAGTTGTATGAAGAATATGTTTTTATTATTACTCTAACTAATTGTAATTGTAGAATCCAGACACCAGATAAACAAACAACAACTGTTCATGCATAGTACGAGGTAAACGGTTGACGGGAGTGCAGCTAAATAAGGTTCACACCGACTGCAAAGTTCAACACCGAGAAAATATGTCTCATCAGCTGATGAAAACGAACTTCGCAAACTAAGTCGTCGCCCTAGTGCAAAAGCTCGATATCTGCGTGTTGCAATTAATGCTGAGATCGTCCTTGTGCACTTTGGTTGCGATTTGTGGGCTTCAAAGATGATGAAGATCATGATGCAGACTATGACCCGATGAATCAATGCAACCGGCACTGATATTGAAGAACTATAAAGGTATGTTATTTATTATGCGTTAGGCTTTTAGCTGGTCTGATAAATCCTTGAGGATGAGCTAAGGCTCGGCATAATCTTGAAATGGAACTATTTACTTAAAGAATGAATAGCAAACACAGATTACATATTGGTGTCGTATTGTATGATGTTAAAAGTCACTTTTAAACTCTTGTTATAATTTCAGTTTTTTAAAACCAGTTTATTGATGTTGGATTTATAAAAGCCAGTTAGTTTATTAGTAAAACGAGTATTTGAGAATGTTCAACTCTAATCAGTATTACCAATGAATTAAACGTTTTCGAATAATTACGCATAAGCACAAAGGTCACTGAAAAATACACAGAAGTGTTATAAATCATTACACTCTATCTCAAAGAGCTCTGTTGTATTAATTCAAGGTATTCTTCAATGGACCAATCGAAGTTTGCCAACATGTTCAACTTGTCGAGAGAGATTGAAACCTGAAAAACTACGTCTTAATTTTACAAACTACATTGTAGTTTAATACCCCGGTAGAATCAGGTTTCAATAAACTATGGTTCATTGACTGTTCCAATGTTGTAATCCTATCATCTGTTAGTAAAGAAATTTGATGTGTGTGTTGTCTGTTTTAAGTGAGTGTCTTTGTGTTGATATTCGTGAGATATTCATTCATATCTCAAAGAAAGGTAGTTGCTTTTCGGGAATTATTTTATATTCATTTATAGAACCTTCAAATGTTAATGGTTAAAAATATATACACTGTAGTTGTATGAAGAATGTTTTTATTATTACTCTTACTAATTGTAGTTGTAGAAACCAGACATCAGATAAACAAACAACAACCGTTCATGAATAGTACGAGGTAAGCGATTGACGAGAGTGCAGCTAAATGAGGGTCACACCGACTGCAAAGTTCAACACCGAGAAAATATGTCTCATCAGCTGATAAAAACGAACTTCGCAAACTAAGTCGTCGCCCTAGTGCAAAAGCTCGATATCTGTGTGTTGCAATTAATGCTGAGATCGTCCTTGTGCACTTTGGTTGCGATTTGTGGGCTTCAAAGATGATGAAGATCATGATGCAGACTATGACCCGATGAATCAATGGAACCGACACTGATATTGAAGAACTATAAAGGTATGTTATTTATTATGCGTTAGGCTTTTAGCTGGTCTGACAAATCCTTGAGGATGAGCTAAGGCTCGGCATAATCTTATATGAAACTATTTACTTAAAGAATGAATAGCAAACACAGACTACATAGCGGTGTCGTATTGTATGATGTTAAAAGTCACTTTTAAACTCTTGTTATAATTTCAGTTTTTGAAAACCAGTTTATTGATGTTGGATTTATAAAAGCCAATTAGTTTATTAGTAAATCGAGTATTTGAGAATGTTCAACTCTAATCAGTATTACCAATGAATTAAACGTTTTTGAATAATTACGCATAAGCACAAAGGTCACTGAAAAATACACAAAAGTGTTATAAATCATTACACTCTATGTCAAAGAGCTCTGTTATATTAATTCAAGGTATTCTTCAATGGACCAATTGAAGTTTGCCAACATGTTCAACTTATCGAGAGAGATTGAAACCTGAAAAACTACGTCTTAATTTTGCAAACTACATTGTAGTTTAATACCCCGGTAGAATCTGGTTCCAATGAACTATGGTTCGTTGACTGTTCCAAGGTTGTAATCCTATCATCTATTAGTAAAGAAATTTGATGTGTGTGTTGTCTGTTTTAAGTGAGTGGCTTTGTGGTTTTATTCGTGAGATATTCATTCATACATCAAAGAGAGGTAGTTGCTTTTCGGGAATTATTTTATATTAATTCATAGAACCTTCAAATATTAATGGTTAAAATATTTACACTGTAGTTGTATGAAGAATATGTTTTTATTATTACTCTAACTAATTGTAATTGTAGAATCCAGACACCGGATAAACAAACAACAACTGTTCATGCATAGTACGAGGTAAACGGTTGACGGGAGTGCAGCTAAATGAGGGTCACACCGACTTCGAAGTTCAACACCGAGAAAACATGTCTCATCAGCTGATAAAAACGAACGTCGCAAACTAAGTCGTCGCCCTAGTGCAAAAGCTCGATATCTGCGTGTTGCAATTAATGCTGAGATCGTCCTTGTGCACTTTGGTTGCGATTTGTGGGCTTCAAAGAAGATGAAGATCATGATGCAGACTATGACCCGATGAATCAATGCAACCGGCACTGATATTGAAGAACTATAAAGGTATGTTATTTATTATGCGTAAGGCTTTTAGCTGGTCTGATAAATCCTTGAGGATGAGCTAAGGTTCGGCATAATCTTGAAATGAAACTATTTACTTAAAGAATGAATAGCAAACACAGACTACATAGCGGTGTCGTATTGTATGATGTTAAAAGTCACTTTTAAACTCTTGTTATAATTTCAGTTTTTGAAAACCAGTTTATTGATGTTGGATTTATAAAAGCCAATTAGTTTATTAGTAAAACGAGTATTTGAGAATGTTCAACTCTAATCAGTATTACCAATGAATTAATCGTTTTTGAATAATTACGCATAAGCACAAAGGTCACTGAAAAATACACAAAAGTGTTATAAATCATTACACTCTATGTCAAAGAGCTCTGTTGTATTAATTCAAGGTATTCTTCAATGGACCAATTGAAGTTTGCCAACATGTTCAACTTATCGAGAGAGATTGAAACCTGAAAAACTACGTCTTAATTTACAAACTACATTGTAGTTTAATACCCCGATAGAATCAGGTTTCAATAAACTATGGTTCGTTGACTGTTCCAAGGTTGTAATCCTATCATCTGTTAGTAAAGAAATTTGGTGTGTGTGTTGTCTGTTTTAAGTGAGTGTCTTTGTGTTGATATTCGTGAGTTATTCATTCATATCTCAAAGAAAGGTAGTTGTTTTTCGGGAATTATTTTATATTCATTTATAGAACCTTCAAATATTAATGGTTAAAATATTTACACTGTAGTTGTATGAAGAATATGTTTTTATTATTACTCTAACTAATTGTAATTGTAGAATCCAGACACCAGATAAACAAACAACAACTGTTCATGCATAGTACGAGGTAAACGGTTGACGGGAGTGCAGCTAAATGAGGGTCACACCGACTGCAAAGTTCAACACCGAGAAAATATGTCTCATCAGCTGATAAAAACGAACGTCGCAAACTAAGTCGTCGCCCTAGTGCAAAAGCTCGATATCTGCGTGTTGCAATTAATGCAGAGATCGTCCTTGTGCACTTTGGTTGCGATTTGTTGGCTCCAAAGATGATGAAGATCATGATGCAGACTATGACCCGATGAATCAATGCACCGGCACTGATATTGAAGAACTATAAATGCATGTTATTTATGATGTGTTAGGCTTTAAGCTGGTCTGATAAATCCTTAAGGATGAGCTAAGGCTCGGCATAATCTTGAAATGGAACTATTTACTTGAAGAATGAATAGCAAACACAGACTACATATTGGTGTCGTATTGTATGATGTTAAAAATATCTTTTAAACTCAGTGTTGTTTAAACTGTTGTTTTAATGTAGGTTATTGGTTTTGGAATTATTAAAACCAATGAATGAATTATTAAAAAGAGGATTTGGGAATGTTCAGCTCTAATAAGTATTACAAAATATTTTATTTTTTTTTCGAATAATTACGCAAAAATTACCAAGGGCACTTAAGAAACACACAACTGTTATATATCATTATACTATATCAATGAGTGATATTGCATTGATACAATGTGCTTTTTGATGGACCACTCTGTCACATGACAACTTATCGAGAGAGAGAGAGAGAGTTTAAAACCTTGAAATAGCGTGTCTATGTGCACTTTTAAAGGAACTGTAAACCAGATTGGCACCAAAAGGTTTTTTCTGTAGTGAATCTCAGGACAATTCTTTAATAGAATGTGTTACGCTTAGATATCATAATTGTAAAAAAGTACCAAAATGTAAAAAAAAAATGTGTCGGAGACCTGGTTCGAACCCGTGTCGCCAAAATTGTAGTCGAGCGCTGTATCCACTGAGCTACGAAGGATTACTCTAATCGAGTGGTATATTTAATCTATATACCTAACTTGGTAGTATCACGTGATAACATCGACTAGCCAATCACGCATATGGATTGAATTCTACTAGATAGACATACCCATTACACTTTTTTAATGGAAAAATACGAAATAACTGCTAAACTTAAATAAATTGTAAATTATGTGGTACTACAGTTAGTAAGTTTCAATGCATTGGACACATAAATACCAAGTTTGTATCGGTTTTCAACAAAAAATAATTCTTGCAAATTGGTCATCTGGTGTACAGTCCCTTTAACACGGGGCATTAATTACGATTAATAGTTGTATAATGTCCCATAATGTAATAAGCAGCCCATAAAAAGTTGTATTTTTTTATTTTTCAGGCTCAATACTGATTTTACCTAGCTGAGGCCACGTTCAACTTTACAGTAAGCCCCATACTTTCAAGTATCTGTGTTTTAAGGTAAAGGCCCACCATTTTATACATTGAATGAATAATTTAAACCATTCCGCATCCTACATGCGTAGTTCACTATCCCCCGAAGTCATTCTGTTGAGAATATAGTATTTCTTATTACTGCCTTATTTGGATACGAGGCTAAAACTTGTCAGTGTTTCTTTTGTAATTATATACAGATAGTGTAGTATTTCTTCACACTGCCTTTACAAGTGTAGTATTTCTTGACACTGCCTTTACGCTAGCTTACTAAGATACTAAGATAGTTGGAAAAAGAGACTAAAATTTGACAGTGTTTCTTTTGAACTTATATACAGTTCTAGTAAAGTATTTCTTGATACTGCTTTTACGCTATCTTACAAAGACACTATGATAGTTGATACAGGAGACTTAACATTAACTGCGTTATTTGTGCACTTAAACATAAGTGTAATAGTCCATTAATATCTGCCACTAAGTCAGCTTACAAATAAGATTACGAGACTTAAAATTGACAAAGTTATTGGCATACGTATATACAGTTATAATAGCTCTTACAAATACTGCCTTTAAGCCTTTTTACCTGCGTAGCATTTATGACGATCTTTCTTGGTAGGGTTAATTCCTTTTGCTTTGACAATCGAGGGTCAATTGTTATGCTACCACGGTTGTACAATGTGTTAGACAAAAGAAGGTCGTAATGAAAAGTTTCTACTGTTATAAGACTGTAGGTCCAAGTTAAAAAAAAAACCTGCAGAAACAAGTCCAGTATTCGAAAGCTTAAAATAAACCCAGCTTAACGGCAACATTAACACACAAATTCACAAACAACACAAACCACAAAACAAGGGTTTTCCGTCACTCTGACGAATTAAAAAGGATGTATATAAGAATAAGCCGTATTACGTTTTTATCCAAATCAACGTATTCGTTACTGTCAGTGGAAAGACACCCTGTTCGTTGGTCCGCGTCATGCTAGAGCTGTTTAAGTTCAATTGCACTTCCCTCAGAACTGTTTATATCCAAAGAATCGTATACGTGACTATCAGCGGGAAGACTCCCTGTGTGGGGGCCCGCGTCATTCTAGAGCTGTTTAAGTTCAGTTTCACTTCCCTCAGAACTGTTTATATCCAAATAATCGTATACGTGACTATCAGCGGGAAGACGCCCTGTTTGTGGGCCCGCGTCATTCGAGGGGTGTTTAAGCTCAGTTGAACTTCCCTCCGCACTACATGTATTAGTATCCTGACGTCCATAGCCCTTATCGGCGTTGCCACGAACAGGATTTCCATGAAGTGCGTGTATTTCAAAATACTGAGAATTATCAGTATATTTGGGAAGGGTTGACTCTAAACTTCTGTCCCAACTGCTCTGATCGGGAGTGTGTGGTAAAGGCACTCTGGTTTCAACATTTCCCCTGGCATGAGCAGTTGTCTCGCTCTTAACTTCTGTTGTATTTTGCTCAGTGTTCCTGTTCAATTTTCGAATATGGCAGATATAAACCACGAGCGTTATTATCGCAAAGCCCCAGCCTATAGTCAAAGCTATTATTAAATCTCTTTTTCTAGAAAATAACAGTTCGGACGTACATTTGCAGTTTGGACTTGCTGTTTCTTGAAGATCGGTTTGTGAAGTGAATACGATAACCTGAAGATCTGTACTGTCCGATGTTGTTAAAAGTTTGCCATTTTTTAACGTAACCAAATTCGAGGCATGGCACGTGTATACTCCGTCCGCCTTTACTGTTACGTTTTTTATGACCAAACGTTGGCCCGACGCAATAATGACTTCAGACGTCGTGTTCGAAGATTTAGTCCACCAAAATTGTGGTTCAGGGTAGGCCAACGCTAGACATACTTTGTCAACAGTGTCCCCTTTCGCGACGTTGAAATAGTTACCCCCATTCTCGAAACCTTGCATTTTGACGCTCCTATACACAGTAACGTTTATTCGAACACTTCCTTCCGCCCGACGTCCACTACCAAAACTTGGTATAAGCATGCGGATTGTTACACATTTGAATTTTATTTGAAAGCTACTGTTATATGGGCGAATCCGACTTTTATCCAACGTTATGTTTAATGTTTGTCCCCTCGAGATGGTTAATTCGTTATCGTTCCTGAAACACATGAACATTTCTAATCTAATACTACAAATTAACAAATTCAAACAAATCCAAAAATATTTCTGTTGTTTTCCATTAATATGTGTGTTTTGTTTTATTCATACGTGCGCTAGTGATGATACGGCTAAGTTCCGCCTATTTGTTTCGGTTCAGATATGCGACATATGTATAGACGAAAACAACAAAAACATGCTTACATATGGTAAAAAGCAATATCGGAAATAAAGATCATTCACGATTTCATCTGTCAAGGCATATCGGGCACTTTAATCAGATCGATACACAAGAATCAGTCAGACATGGGCATTTTTTGAAAATAATATAATTTGCGGTTACTGGTCATCATACATAACGCATACAATACTTACTGTATAATATATTTCATGACTTGTACGGAATGGATATATGTCTTTACGAAAAATATTTGCAGAACTGGTAAAAATCCTGAAAATATTTCTTCTGTATAGTGTTATACCTCCATTCATACTGAGGTGTCGGGTTAGCATCCACCGCGCACGATAGTTCTACCGTCTCGTCTTCAAACATAGCCAAGTGACCAGAAATGGCGGGAGATTTCATGTACACGACCTCCAAGGTGATGTTTTTCACTTTAGTCGTGTTTTTGTTCATGTCTGAGACCACCTTGCAGGTATAATCTCCACTGTCCTCCGGTTGTATTACGGGAATCAGAATCGTATCGTTATGTATTGTTGTTGACCCGATCATTGGTTTTGTAATCGCCCAGGTTATGGATGCCGTGGATAATGTAAAACATTTTAATAATGCCGAGTCGTGCTCTACAACTTTTATGACGTTATCACCAGGTACCCTTTTGACGTCATATCCGTTCAACCGAATTTGAACTTCTCCTTAAAATGAAAAAAAAAAAACTTTAAAGCTTTAGTTCATCATAGAAAACGGAACATGGCCGTAAAGACGATTTATTAAGTGTGATGCCATCCCTATTTGCTTGGAGATTGATCTCTGGTCTTAGTAAATAGGCGATATGTTCCCCTAAGTTCTTATCTTGGCAACATTGGCTATTAATTACACGTTGGTCATTAAAAGGAATCGTTCAGAGATGTTTATGTTGGAAGCGGCTTCTTTTTAACTTTGTTAAAATTGAATTAGCTCCCTCACTTTAAATGACCACACACCAAACAGCAACTGGCAGATAATCATTTAAAGACAAGTCTTAAGTCATCCAATTTTCAATATTACTAACTCTTTCGATTAATAACAACATTTTCTGTCATGTTTTCTAAGAATGCTCAACTTTAAAACTGGTAATGTTTTATCATGGATTCATTCAATCTGCATTCATATTTCACACACAATTAAAACATCATTTCTGACCATATAACACGTGATGGAGTCCTTTTTAAATTTATGGATAGAAGTATTGATTTAATGTGCATGTTCGTATCTATAAGAACGTTTGCCGTACACATACACTATCTTCAAGTCAGTGGGCAGCTTGTCTTCTTGCACATGTGTTTGACAAAATTATCAAGAGGTCATTCAGGGGACAGTTTTCTCGTCTGACAAAACTTTGATGTCGGCTGGTGTAATCTTATTTGTGTCTATTAAGGTTGACTTCCAATGTTTGTGCAATTAATAGAATTAATATAATTGAGACTATTATAAATTAATCGGGCTTAATAAAACAAGCATTGTTTTGACAATATATAACAGGCTGAAACGTATTAAGGTAGTCGACCCACAAATAGGCTTTTTCTGATGGTTCTGTTAGCTACTTTAATGACGTAATGGCCGACAGTTCCTAAGCTTGATCGAAGGTGACGTCATACAGAGCTGGAGATAATATGTTAGGGTTTTAATTTCTGATTAAGAACGTGTGCATGCATTGAATTAAAATTACACTATATGTGTAAGAGTTACTAGTTGTTTTTTTCTTTAGCTTAACTGAAAACGAACGTGGTATGTAATAGTTTGCTATCTTTAAACTGAACGTTTCGAAAGCTTCTATGTTTATTGTTTAACTATTATTTATCTAGACTCCAAACCCTTGCATATGATACCAAACAAACTTGAGATCATAAGGCATCCGAAACTCACATATTTAAGTATTGTATTAACCTAACTCGGCCTGCTGTTGCTTCCGAAAATGTTGCTTAATTCACTTTTGTTAAAATTGCAACCTAATAATCAAATATTATACGAAAGTAACAATCTATTAATGGTATAACAGATGAAAGTGAGTATCATGTTTGAGCTCTCTTTAAACCGAGTATTGGTTTATATGAAAGAGCTCTGAGTTTGTTCCTTATTGAAAATATAGTATTGTAAATGAACATGAAATTACTTCTTACTATTGTTTTTCGTCTTAAAATACACAGGTAGGTTTTCTTTGAAATACCAAAATGAACAATAATAGCAAAAGTCGAAAAATGAATAACGTATTGAAGTTATCATAGAATCATCTTTTTCATTTTCATTTTGTACGATCTACGTTTCCCATATAATTCGATGTAACCTATTATTTTTTCAAGTCGAATGAAAAATCGACAAGACAATTTAACCGCGATTTGTTTTATGTCGACTTAACATGTTATAACACGACATGTTGCAAAAGTTGTGTCGACCTATTCACTTATACACTGACTGTTTTAAATAATAATAATAATAATAATAATAATAATAATAATAATAATAACAATAATAACAATATGTACCTGTTATTGCATTAGCCAGAAAATAAAACAATAGAATAGATGATATGTCCATTTTCATGTTTTAAGTTGTGTAAACAAACCTCATGAAAATACTTCATATTAATTTAAACTGTCATACTGTTTGTGGCTACAAACACATTGATCGTGTTACAGTACATCCTATCAATTAACTCTTAAGATAAAGGAAGTTTTTTGAAGAAGTTTATATTTGTACGTAAGTTTAAAGCAGCTTTAGCTTTAGTTTAATACTAATTTATTTTAGTTCGTTTGTTACGAAAGTTGATGAAGCCATGTAAAAGAATCCTTAGTGGGGATCGACCCCACAACCTCTCTGATCAGAGACGGACACCTATACCACGCTCAACCTTTAAAATGCTTAAGCACTCAATATGAAGATTGTTGAGACTAGTAAGATATTCTTATGATGAATTATAATAACTTCTTTTGCCTAACAAATCTGCATTACATAAATTAAACAAGTCAATGTTTATAATTTAAATGACAACATTGATGACATCATTTTAAATTGTTCATGTTGCCAAAAAAATGGTTAAAAACAAGCAGCAACTTCGTGCATAATGTGGTCATAATGTTTGTTAAATAAACCATATCTCTTGCTATTTTTTCTTCTTTAAAGGGAATCGCTCATGTTTTGACACCAACACTTGTATTCTACGTATTTTACTCTTTGATACCGAAATTGCAGAAACAAATAATATAAACTTGGTTATAGTGGGGAGCAAAGCCATGCCGGTAAAGTCAATAGAAATTTCGAACACCAATAACTTATCCAATCGCCCATGGGGACTGATAATAAACAGCAGAAATTCAAAGTGTAACGAAAACATTGGTAGCATTACCTGATAATATCAATCAACCAATCACGCAACAGCCTTTTGTTGAATCCTGTTAGTAACGTTGTTTTTTTTTCAAAATTGTGGACTTCAAAGAAAATATATGAGCATATATCGACATTTGTTGAGAAGTTCCAGCCGTCAGTATCTTAGTTTCAACACTCCTAATGATTTGTAACGAAACAGTTTTTAATAACACACTGCTCCTTTTGCATAACTGATGGGCGGGGTCCAACATTGTTAAAATCCGACCACGTCTTAAATCTGATACATAGAAGCCCTGTCGTGGCATACTATCAGTTTATCGTTGTTAAATTTGTCATGGCCTGAAACTGTTGCCTGTTACCCAAATGAAAAGTTACTTCTCTTTTTGTGGGACTTCCATTGCCAATTAACATCTGCCAACTTAAAGGTAATTTAAACTTTATTGTATTATAAGAGAGTGTTAAAATGTTAGTTTACTGTATTAATCATTGACTGTAATTGCTTCATTAATAAGTTGAATTATTCATTTTAAAATGTCCGGTAACTTTCATTTCAAAACACATGGCCAGAACCTCCTTTGGTAGGAATCATATAAGGTATTTTAACAAATCAAAACATAGATCGTGACCTTTTAGACTGCTTGTTTATCACGGTAGGTCTTTTATAAAAAAGTTGCATTGTTCGTGCTTTTCTCCGCAGCTTATATACCAGGTAATGTCCGGTTTGGTGTAATGTTGTCATTCTATGTGACGTTACAGACTAGTTAAACGTCGAGAAGAACCTTTTCGCTAATCAACTAGAACGTTGTTGATGCTTTTCCAAAATATTAGGCTTTTCACCTTAATTAGACAGTTATGGCGTCGAACAGGTTTTAATTGGTTCAATACCGCTAAGAACGTGTTCGATTTTTTTCCTAGATTAACAGTTATCTTGTTAAAGCGAAAAGCGAAAAGTTTATATCTGGTGATTAATTTTATGTCACGAAGAACCTTTTTGCATTCACACCTTGCAATGTACTAGGAATTAAATTACAAAGTAGTTTAAATATTAGTTCTGGTATCAAACAATACGGCAAGCAGTAAGGTCAGAGAGTGAAAGTAGCGAGCTGCATACATGTAGGTGGCAGCCTCTCACTCAGGGGGATCTGGATTTGAGTCTCACCAGTGAAATCTCTCATAAACATCGGCTACGGCTGGTAATCGGTCCTGATAGATACTCAGAAAGTGCACTGATCTTGATTTTGAATGAAATTAGTTCAATCACGATTAGAAAGATAAGTATAAGTCTTGCTAAGGTAAAGATGGTAAAGTAGTTTTGTTGGCGCCGCTCTGGAGTGCGCGCCTATTATGGAATGGGAATTTATTTTAGTTAGTGGTAGGTGCGGTTTTTAAGTTGATTGACAGTTGGGTTTTACTGTTATTTCATTATGATCAAAATATGCAAATGGATGGCGATTGCATGGGTGTTAAAAATGCTATTAGTGGTTGAATAGATTGTCTTCAATTTATCTTTAAAACATTGTATTTGAAGAACGACAAATAAGTTTAATAACTGTTCCCGTTTCGTTTACGTTTTCCGATTGGTTAACTGTAATATCATGTGCTGGAAATGTAAATATTCGGAGGAGTTCCGAATGAAATGTAAAATGTGTGGACCGGTAATTATGTGAATGGAAATAATTATGTTTTATGTTGTTTTGTAATGTTACTGCATTAATAAACAATGAGGTAAGCTGTTTTCTTTAATTTAATCGATATTGGATTAAATGTTCACCTAACTTTATTTTTTAATGTGTTGAAGGTGACATTAGTAAAATTGTATTACGATTGCCCCCGAGTTGTTTTATTTTTAGAACACTACACATATCCGGATGTTGCTATTTTTAGAACCAGAAGGTATTTCCCCGCTATTCATAGGTCAATAATGGAATTTCTACATCGTCGATTAATAGTTGGAAACTCGGTTTCGTCATGAATAAACGTTTAAAATAAGTAAACACTAAAAGTGCACACTGACAGTTGATTACGATACATCTAACAATTTGAGTCATTACAGTAAAACATGGATTATAAGTGAATTATACGCGTAAGAGAAGATTTTTTGTCGAAAAAACTAATGTCAACAATCAGCATGGAATTGGGATATTCGTATCAAAGGGCTATTCATGTAAGTATCCTTGAGTAGTTGTGTAAGTTTATGTGTTCAAAAATGTTTGTTTTTTAATTTCTTTGGAACTCATTTTTATTTGCTAAACGTTAAGACAGCGTTTTAATATTTCTACATGTACTATAAATATACATGTTACATACTTTACATCTACTTATAATGCACCAGTCAATTGTATCCAAAGCCCCACCAGGTCCGAGGAATAGCTGGGACTTTGACTTTCTGTCCAGCCAACCCCGGGTAAAATCCTCGTCCTGCGGGGACGAACTGATGGTCAAATCCTCGCCATATGCCCCGTACCCCAGGGTGCCTAGGTAAGGCATATTCCCTGCTATATCTGGCTCAAAGACAAAACCACCGTATTCACCCGGCACTGCGAGGCCACCTGAAAGTTAAAAACACAGCCCATTTCCCCGGCATATCCCCGGCATATCCCCAGACCTGGAGGGCCGTGGTTACAATTGACTGGTGCATTATGTGCATGTTACATATTTTTAAATGTACTTATGTACATCATTAATGTATATGATATGAGTATGTAATCTTTTATTTGATTGTTTTATCTTAGAAAAATATTAGACTTAAAAATACCCATTATTTGTTTACAAACTGCATATTTTCAAAATAAACCTGTATTTACATGGTTTCGGGCTGGAAGCCACAACAGCTTGGACACAAGCGACATTCATTTGCTTGTTGTAGAACTCGTTGAACGCCATACTGTTGTGAATCATTATCAACCATATGCACAACATCTACACATTTGTGCCTACCAACCCTTACTCTTGGCTATAACGGATATTAGTGCAGAATGTATAATTAATACATGTGCATTTGTATTTTACAGTTGTAGTTTCTGTTGGTTGATAATCAGAAGTCTAATTTCTTTCAGGCAGGAAAAGGACTGAATATTACTATTATATGAAGAATTCCAGCCTGCATTAAATACTAAATGTTGGATCATTGAGACAGATTTGACATCCATGTCTATCCACATCTGATAGAGATGATGTGAGTATTTCATATAAAACATATTTTAATTGGTGTTTGTTGTTTTATAAACTCACTGTTTTCAATAATCCAGTGGTTGTGGTGGTGGTGATGGTGGTGGTGATGACGAATTTTATTGATAAATTTAGTAATTTTCTTTATATTATATACATGTATGTATCAGCTTATTGTTGTTGTTTTTAAATAATGTTGAGAAATATTAAACTGTTTATATTTTATTTTGTATATGTATGGCAGTATTATTATCTATACAAATTAGTTAGAAAGTACTTTTTTTTCTTTTACAGCACTAAACATTCTTGATGGGTAAAGACCTGTTAAATCAGCATTGACTCAGCATTGAGTAATTTTCATCTGTGCAGACACTACAAGTACAAACGCATGGGAACAAACCAAACTTCAAATGTTGAAGAGTGAAGAATTATTGTGAAAAGTTCGATTACCAACAGAGACTGTTTACATGTTATAATATTAAAAAGAAATTAGTTGAGAACTTTCACTCTGACATTTTTGGAGGGGCATTACCGCCTACTTAGTTTTCTTGTTTCTTTACATATTTTAATTTAAAAGTACATTCATTGTTTTTAAATCTGAATTCTGAGTTAGTATCATAAGTAAAATTCATTTATTTGAATGATTACATTTTATGAATAAGTCCAATTGAGCTTTTTACAAGAAAAAGGTTGATTTTTAAGCATTTTATTAGTTATAAAAATGTATAGTTACATGACATTATGTATATTTTCTTCAAAACTGAACAGTAAACTATCTTAAATTGTCTTTTGAATTGTTCATTAGACATCATAGAAAATATTTAAATGATTTCAGCAGGTTGTCTTTTTATTAACTATTTTTTATGAATTTATAAAACTTCTATATATTTTCAAACATCGAAATACTGTTCTGTTCCGAAGACACACAAGATCAATCAAAATGATTTTTTTCCATGTGTATCAATAATATGTTCGGTTGAACGTAATTTTTCTGTTAACTGAAGTTTATTTTACCAGAAACTGTTGTGTTTATTTCATAATCTCTGATAATGTGAAAAAAAAATCAAATAAAGACAAAATATTTTTAATTAACAGTAAAAATTCTTCAAAATTTGGATAAAAGTCCCATAGTGTACCATGATAATAACTATGTTGTCCGTAAAAGCTTTATAAAAGTGTGTATTACTTATACCTTAATTCAGTTCAAATAATTATGGCCTTTAAGGATTTGTGTTTTCATAATATAGATTTCCTGTTATATTGAGCTTTGTCAATTTGTGTTGATGTTTTGTTTTATGTACAATTACTACTTTTATTTCCTAACTTTTGTCTCATTTGTCAAATTGAATTGTTACATATTTAAGTGAAAACACACACACACTATTTTTAAAGAAGCACTCTTACTCCCCAATAAGACTTATGATAATTAATATTATTGTTTTCATTTTTCAAAATGGGTTGATAGATGTCAACAACAATGTTTCTAATGAAGGATCTTGAGTTCAATTTGCTAATAAGAATGAACTTAAAACATGGTATTTCTGCCTTGTGATACTATAGTAGACCACAGTAAATCTTTTAGCAATCACCAATTGATCATTTAATATTTGTCATGCATTCTGCTATTATAAACAGGGTGACAAGCTTGTTATCAGTAAACGATATTACAGTAAATGCATTATTTAGTAAGTAGTAAGTATTGTTTTTTCATTCAATTTGATGTGTGTTATATATACAATTATATGTATTGATTTCAAATAAGAGTTTCACTTTAAAGATGCTCATTCAAAGATAATGAACAGACACACAAAAACTAGACACATTTGATACTAATTATACAATTAATTATTGTTTTATATATAGGTGACCTCTGATTTGTTTTGGAGATACTCATAAATGGGTGTTATTCTTTATTGTCTTCAGTTTCTTATACATTTAAGGATTTTTATAATTGCTTTTCTGGTATATATTATAATGTAATTTAATGCAAATGAAAACACACTTTAAACTGGACACATTTGATACTAATGATATAAATGATTATTGTTTACATGTACTCTGATTTGTTATGAAGATATTCATAAAGGGGTGTTCTTCATGTTATTATACATTTTGGACTTGATTTAGTATTGCTTTTCTGGTATATATTCATTTAATGCACAAAGAAATTATTTTAAGTGTTCAGTATCACTTTCACACATTGTTTACTATTATTTTTTTGCATATTTGGCCTATTTATGCTTATATGTGCATTGTTGTATTTCAAAACCTTTGTGAAAAATAGAAACAGTATTATTTCCTTCATACATAGTCTGATACATATTCAGTTTGAATGCGTTATTTTTATCATATTTGAAAAAAAATGCCATTGTCCAATAAGACACATGCTGTTTTGTGTTAATATCAACTAAAACATCCATTTTCTACTCTTCTTTATTATGTAAATGAAGAAGTTAACATTAGTATTATTAAACAGCTAAAAACAAGGCATGTTATGTTATAAATGCATTTCATCTAGTAAACAATGTTCACTTTTTATATTACAGTTCAGTAATTATGTTCTATTTATGTTTGCAACTTTACAGTTCAATAATTATGTTCTATTTATGTTTGCAACTTTCGGACGAAATGATAGTGTTTATTAAAGTACTACACAAATTGTTAAATTGTTAATTCATATCACTTCTTCATGATGAATGAGGTAACTTATTCTTCCCTACAAGTTGTCATTCCAGCATGGTGACGTTGCCCCCTCCCCCTATATGATTAGAACTGCAGTGTACATGAACAATAACTCTATTTCAGCGTATTGCAAGAGTTATTCCCTTTATATCTTTTCCTGACTGAGCATAACTAGAAAACTCATTAAACATCATTCAATGGTATTTAGCACAACGAGAGGAAGTGCAGTGCACAATGACTATAGCTGTTTTTAAGCTAATTACATAATTATTGCCCTTTGCCGCTTTTTCTTGACCAGAGCATTACTTTAAAACTACTTATGGTATTGAAATAAAACTTGGTATATGGGTATGTGGCAATGACAAAAAGTACAGTGCACAAGCACCCTAATTCTGTCGTGTTCATTAATGTACCCCACCCCTAATGAAATGTTCAACTTGAAAATCTTCAATTTCAATGCTTTTGCCTATGTTGTCATGCAGAAAACTACAAACATTTTGAGAATTTCATAGATGCGGTTCAATGCACCATAGTATGCTTGTTGACCTGGACATTCCTTGTTTTTCAACATATAACAAGTGCATAAACTATTAAACGGTGCCCTTTGATGCTTTGCATCAATGGTCTTTCTTGTTATAATCTGGCAGGACCAGACATCAACACCTATTGATGCGGTTGCTTTTGATACTGGGTTTGAAGTTGTATATTAAGCTGTAGCCATTTTATCCCAGTCTTAATATTATATTGTTGGTGTTTCATCAGGAAACCAATCTACCGCTCCAGTGGTACAGTTGGAGAATTCATGCAGTTGCAGTCTACATATATATATGCCTTGTTATGCTGTTTTGTTGATATCGGAAGACGTAAAGAAAACGGTAATGAAATGTTACATGAATATTCATGACATTACAAGTCTAACTACAGTGGGGGGGGGGGGGATTCTACCAAAAAGGTGCTGATTTACGGCCAAATTCACAGTCCCAAATACACTACCTTTTGAACAAGTTGTAGAAATAATCACAAATAAGTTTTTACATGATTCTATTCCATTAATTTATAAATTAATCAGTATTCAATGTAATGATCCCTATTTCTTGCATCTTGCTTTTTCATAATTTAGTGTCATTATTTTTACAGTACAAATGACCCTCATGGATATTGGAGAAATACTATTTGAATTTGTTAAAAGTAGTAATCATTAAAATGTTTGATATTTAGTTACCAATATGTTATATATATATGAGCTGCAAATTACGAGTTTAAGATTCTCATGTTTTTATTTCCTAGATACCTGATGAGTTCAGTGATATATGGCTAAGAATCTGTGGCATCATCCTGCCATGATCCCGGGAGACGAACAAGGGCGTGTGTAAGTAAATGTTTACATAGAAATGAGTTCAGTTCGTTGTGAAAAAGAACTTTGAAATGGTATATAAAATATGCATATTAGCAAGGACAGATGAAATGGGTCATAATGTTGCATTTTGAATTGTTAACGTTCATCGTTTAATTTTGACTCAGGAACATAATTTGAGATGACAGTATAATTAAATTAATGCATTATTTATTTTTCCATTCTTTCGAAGAAAGTGACTGTAAAATTCGCGGAGTAAAAACAAACGTGAAAGGTTTCAAAGCTAATATAGCGTAACCGTATAATTGCACGATTACCGCCCTTTGTTATAAATTGGCCATTTGCTTTATCAAAGTTCAATATCTGGCGGTGTTTTTCAAAGGTAAGTTTTCTGTTTCAGACTTATTTATTCCATAAAAATATGTTATTAGCGACAATGATAATTTAAGGAAGCATGTAAAACGTTATTTATTAACCGGGAGTTGTTTTCATAAAGAGTATTTTAACGACCTCCTGTTTGGGTTTGCAAATCCCAGATTTCGCAAACTCATGGACCTATAAAGGTTAATAGGTCCGTGGCAAACTCAAGTACCCTTTAATAACAATGTAATCAAATACTGGCTTATAATTAAGTAAGAAGGCTTCATTTAGGTATGATTTTGGTGTTTTTTGTTTGCAAAATGTTTTTGGAAGTTTGTAATATTGACAGAAAACATCGGGTTTTTCACAAAATCCTGTGGGGTTTCAGTAGTACAAGATTAAAGTTATATTAGCTCAAAACAACATCCAATATCAAAAGGAGCATTATGCTTCGACACCGGAAGTGAAATAACGGGAAACAAAAAAAAGCAGCTTTTAAGTAGAGTTTTTTTTAGTCTAAAATAATAGACATGTTATACGGGATTCTTCCAATCCCTAACGTCTAAACGGGTTTGTGCAAAAAACGGGGGTGTTTGAAAAATATTGAAATTGTATTAAGGGAAGTATTTTATGGTTGAAATTGATCATAAAGGTTTATATTCATATTTTACCATGTAAGTGAAAAGTTATTTTGCTTAAAACAAGCATTTAATGCATTAAAACACATTGTTTACCTTTCCAATAAAACGAAAGTTGACTGACACAGACAACAATTTTGCCAAGCGAAACAACTGGATCCAATCGTAATAACTCGACCACCTCTGACAAGCTTCGAGATAGACCTCGTAAATACAATCGTAACAACTCAGCCATGGCCGAAATGTTCCGATTGTTTTAAAAATTGTGCCCTGAAGCCTTGCAGGTGCCCTTCATGTATATTTAGTTATGTTTTGACAGAATGAAAAAAAGTAAACCCGTCAAACTCATAATTATTCGTTGGATATTTATTTTTTGTGTACGGAACTAATATAAAATAACATTATCTGGTAATATTTCTTGTTTTTATGATATTTTATAGACGCAATATGCTTTAACCCGGAATCCCGATCGGAATAACTACCCTCTTTTCGTACAAAACAATTTGTACTTGAAGAATTTGCCATATCAAAAATTGTAAAAAAAATCTGTCAACGTACAATTATTTGGACTAGGGTTTTTTCTCCTGCGGGATAAATTTCCCAGACATTTTTAAAAAAAAATGCAATCAATTCAAGCTTTATGTTTTTGAGCTTATATACATTACTTTTAAGTAAATAATTAAGTTGATGGATTATTTAAGAGTTATTTCTTTGAAATTCAACTTGCCAGCGGTAGGATGTTGTTTCGGATTTAAAAATGTTGAACATATTTATTTTGAGTGAATGTAAAAAAGTTAACATGTGATTTTAATAATATTATTTTTTTTTACTTCAGATTTTAATAATTAGTTGTATGTAACCGTCGGCACAGTCAATTTACAGACATTGTAAAATTTAGTTATGTTATGGCCTTGTCACCATCAGTGGTCTTCCAGTTTATTTATTGTGTAGATGATAACTTTCATTAAAGGCTTTAAAATCTCATATAAGAACTACCAAGTGATACATAATTTTGTTTAAATAATGGATAACTACCCTCCTCCCCCCCCACTGACTACAATATTTGGCATTACCAAGTGTTACAGAAATCCAATTCAATGATGTCAAAGTACTAACATGCATTTAGCATGTAAAAGTCACATTATTAGTACAGGGACATGCATGTACATGAACGCGATTTTTAAATTTCCTGGGATTAACATGGCACACAAACCGAGTAAATTTGGAGTAAGATTCAGTGCACTGTAAATAACCATAATCCCTTTATAATCAGATTCTGTGAAATAATTGCTTTCAAACAATTTTAAGAGCAGCATATTGCATGGTGTATTGAAGACAGTAGTTTAATGAATTCCATCCTCTAGCTGAATAAAGAAATAAAGGATGAACACTTATTGGAAAACCACATATCAGAATTAGTTCTTTGGGGGAATTATGTCAGCACGTTAAAATGCAAATTAGGGTTGGAAAATACACAAGAAATGTATATTTTTTTATTTATTCCAATGATACATGGCGATCAACTATTTATTATAAAAATCAGAATTCATAACAAAACATTTAACCATTTGTTAACTGTCCATTTAAAATTTGCCAGTACGAATTTAGTTTGATATTAGAATAATACTGTTATATATTTATAAATCAGATATAAAAACAATGTTTCAACATTGATATTGATAATAACTTAAAAAATGAGGAAACAAATAAGTAAATATAAAAATTATACTCAAGTGGTTGTACATGTATTCAATATGCAACTTAAAGCTGCACACTCACAGATTTACCATTTTGACAACTTTTTTATTTTTTGTCTTAAATGAGCAAATTTCTACGTACATATTTGCAAACCGGTGATATAAGACTGCTGACAAAAGATCAGATCGCAGATTTTAATATTTCCATTCGACAATTAATGTTAAATGACTAACGGTTAAAGTAAAATACAAAACATCACTTTTTGAACTTTAATGTAAAAGTGTGGGATCTGATTTTTAGTCAGCTGTCTTCGTAATATCACTGTTTTTCATGCATTTTCGCATAAATTGGCCCATTCCAAGACGAAAAATAAAGAAATTGTCAACACGTTCAATATGTGAGAGTGCAGCTTTAAGTCAATCTTAGGGTCATACATCATTGACTTAATTCACTATCCGATTAGCTGTATCATTCTCAGATTCAATCAGGACCAATATTGAATACCAGCCAGTTTCACTAGCAAATTAATTCAAACACAACTTATTTAATTTTTCTGAGAGTGATAAACTATAAAAACAGACATGCATTAAAAATCATTCAAAAATAGATTCAATAATAAAATAAATGTGCATCCTTAAATATATATTGCATATAAACAATTCATCATATTTTATAAAGTTAACCTGAGTTTTACTGTCACAATGTTTTTATCTAAAATTGTTGCCATTTATATTTAATAGTTATATATTTAATGTTTATCAAACAAACCAATAAAATGTCATTAAATATTGAGATAAGCACAAGGCTGACACAAGAACTAAATATTAATATTTGTGATCGCCTTTTGTCCGGCATCCGTCGTGCGTCAACAATTTACTTAAAAGACATCTCCTCCTTAACCGCTGGGCCAATATTAATAAAACTTCATAGGGATGTTCCTTGGGTGGTCTTCTATCAAAGTTGTTCAAAGAATTTAATTCCATGCAGAACTCTGGTTGCCATGGCAACCAAAAGGAAAAACTTTAAAAATCTTCTTCTCCCAAACCACAAGGCTTAGGACGTTGATATATGGTAGGTAGGATTACCAAATGGTCCTCTACCAAGATTGTTCAAATTATGGCCCTTGGGTCAAAATTGGCCCCGCCCCGGGGGGTCATGGGTTTTCTCTATATGTTTATTAAAAAATCTTCTCCTCTGAACTTACTTGGCCTAGAGCTTAGATATTTGTCATGATTCATCGTCTAGTGGACCTCTACAAAGTTTGTTCAAATTATGGCCCTAGGGTCAAAATTGGCCCCGCCCCGGGGGGTCATGGGTTTTCTCTATATGTTTATAGTGAAAACTTCAAAAATCTTCTCCTTTGAACTTATTTGGACTAGAGCTTAGATATTTGGCATGATTCATTGTCTAGTGGACCTCTACAAAGATTGTTCAAATTATGGCCTTGGGGTCAAAATTGGACCCGCCGCGGGGGGGCATGGGTATACTTGATATGTTTATAGTTAAAACTTCAAAAATCTTCTCCTCTTAACTTACTTGGACTAGAGCTTAGATATTTGGCGTGATTCATCGTCTAGTGGACTTCTACAAAGTTTGTTCAAATTATGGCCCTGGGGTCAAAATTGGCCCCGCCCCAGGGGGTCATGGGTTTTCTCTATATGTTTATAGTTAAAACTTCAAAAATCTTCTCCTCTGAACTTACTTGGACTAGAGCTTAGATATTTGGCATGATTCATCATCTAGTGGACCTCTACAAAGTTTGTTCAAATTATGGCCCTGGGGTCAAAATTGGCCCCGCCCCAGGGGGTCATGGGTTTTCTCTATATGTTTATAGTGAAAACTTCAAAAATCATCTCCTCTGAACTTACTTGGACTAGAGCTTAGATATTTGGCATGGTTCATCGTCTAGTGGACCTTTACAAGGATTGTTCAAATTATGGCCTTGGGGTCAAAATTGGCCCCGCCTCGGGGGGTCATGGGTTTTCTCTATATGTTTATAGTAAAAACTTCAAAAATCTTCTTCTTTGAACTTACTTGGACTAGAGCTTAGATATCTGGCATGATTCATCATCTAGTGGACCTCTACAAAGATTGTTCAAATTATGGCCTTGGGGTCAAAATTGGCCCCACCCCGGGGGGTCATGGGTATACTTGATATGTTTATAGTTAAAACTTCAAAAATCTTCTCCTCTGAACTTACTTGGACTAGAGCTTAGATATTTGGCATGATTCATCGTCTAGTGGACCTCTACAAAGTTTGTTCAAATTATGGCCCTGGGGTCAAAATTGGCCCCGCCCCAGGGGGTCATGGGTTTTCTCTCTATGTTTATAGTTAAAACTTCAAAAATCTTCTCCTCTGAACTTACTTGGACTAGAGCTTAGATATTTGGCATGATTCATTGTCTAGTGGACCTTTACAAAGATTGTTCAAATTATGGCATTGGGGTCAAAATTGGCCCCGCCCCGGGGGGTCATTGGTTTTCTCTATATGTTTATAGTGAAAACTTCAAAAATCTTCTCCTTTGAACTTACTTGGACTAGAGCTTAGATATTTGGCATGATTCATCATCTAGTGGACCTCTACAAAGATTGTTCAAATTATGGCCCTGGGGTCAAAATTGGCCCCACTCCGGGGGGTCATGGGTATACTTGATATGTTTATAGTTAAAACTTCAAAAATCTTCTCCTCTTAACTTTCTTGGACTAGAGCTTAGATATTTAGCATGATTCATCGTCTAGTGGACCTCTACAAAGATTGTTCAAATTATGGCCCTGGGGTCAAAATTGGCCCGCCCCTGGGTGGTCATGGGTTTTCTCAATATGTTTATAGTAAAAATAATCAAAAATCTCCGCTGAACTTACGTTGCTTAGAGCTTAGATATTTGGCATGATTCATCATCTAGTGGACCTCTACAAAGATTGTTCAAATTATGGCCTTGGGGTCAAAATTGGCCCCGCCCCGTGGGGTCATGGGTATTCTCTATATGTTTATAGTGAAAACTTCAAAAACCTTCTCCTCTGAACTTACTTGGACTAGAGCTTAGATATTTGGCATGATTCATCGTCTAGTGGACATCTACAAAGATTGTTCAAATTATGGCCTTGGGGTCAAAATTGGCCCCGCCCCCTTGGGGGGTCATGGGTTTTCTCTATATGTTTATAGTGAAAACTTCAAAAATCATCTCCTCTGAACTTACGTTGCTTAGAACTTAGATATTTGGCATGATTTATTGTCTAGTGGAACTCTACAAAGATTGTTCAAATTATGGCCCTGGGGTCAAAATTGGCCACACCCCGGGGCTGATGGGTTTTCTCTATATGTGTTATAGTGAAAACTTAAACTTCTCCGAACTCACAAAGACAAGTAACGTCTTAATTTAAACTGGATAACATATTTAGTACACATACCAATTTTCAATATTAATAACAAATATACATTAATATAGATACACACGTAAAATCAAGTAGTGACAAGAGCTTAGATATTTGGCATGTTATATCATCTAGTTGACTTGTACCAATATTGTTCAATCTTTGGCCCTGGGGTCAAAAAATGGCCCCACCCGGGCGGTCATGGGTTTCCTTATATATGTATATGATGAAAACTTAAAAAATCTTCTTCTCCGAAACCAAAAGGCGAAGGCCTTAGATATTTGGTATGAACCATTGTTTATCGGACCACTATTAAGAACTTTAGCCCTGGGGTCAAAATTGGCCACGCCCCGTGTTCATAGGCTTAGGTTTTCAATATTTGTATATGATGGAAGAATGTGCAATATATGACAGGTGAGCGATTCAGGGCCATTTGGCCCTCTTGTTAATCATTTATGTCCAAATACTAAAAAAAATTTAACCCCCCCCCCCCCCTCCCCAATCGTGTAATAAAATCTGATAAAGTTATCCTGGCCTCCGAACACTCTTTACATATAAATATATATATATCCCTCTTTCTCCTCTATTAAAAATAATCCTCTTTTTGCAGTTACTCTGTCCCCTCCATTGCAGTTAACCTGCAATTAAACAAAGGAAACTTTCAATTCCACACCAAAAAATGGTACTAGTTAATACCAGCACATTTAACATAAGAAAAGAGCACCGCCTGCGGGTGCTGAACACTCGTCTGAACATATCCTTTTACGGTTTATTTATTTCATATTGTACATTTAATAGTAAACAGGTATTCCAAAGTTTAAAAGTAATAGCTCTGATAGTTTGCTTGTAAGTGACTCAAGCACAAAACCTAAAAAAATAAATCAGACCAGCTAAAATTAACAAAGTCCAAAAATACTAAAATATCCCCCACCCCTCTTCCCTTCCAAATGTGTGACTCAAAAACCTGTTGGATATATTGAAGGCGTTATCCATTTATTATCTGTGAACAAAATATAACCAATCCAACTGAAAATGAAGAAGCTATGTCCTATTCTCATAATCCATCAAAGTTAATGTTTTTTACCAAAAAAAACAGGTTAGACTCAGCAACTTTAGGGTACAATGTAAAAATAAACAAGTTCCCCAAGTTTCAAAGTGACAGCTGTTTGATAGTTTTCATGTAAGTAACCTTAACGCAAAACTTAGCTTGAAAAATCAAACGAGCTAAATATTACAAAGTCCAAAAATACTAAAATAGCCCCACCCTCCCCCTACGCTTCCAAATGTGTGACTCAAGAACACTTTTCATATATCGAAGGAGTTATCCATTCATTTTCGGTGATTTTTTTTTTTCAGTCGAAAAAGAAATTGAAAAAGCTATGTCCAATTCTCAAAATCAACAAAAATTCATGTTTTTTACTTCCCCCCCCCAAGAAAAGGTGAGACTCAGCATCTTTAGTGCATAATGTGAAGAAGGGTATTAGATGAACAAGTTTCTCAAGTTTCAAAGGGACAGCCTTAATAGTTTGCATGTAACTGATCTGAACGCAAAACTTAAACAACATACCAACGACGATGACAATCAAGTGACGATATTTTTTAGCTCATCATTTTTTAGCTCACTTTAGCTGTAGGCTGAGGGTGAGCTATAAGAATTGATGATTGTCCGTCGTCTGTCGTCCGTTTGTCCCAATAATTACTCGGACGAGTTTGAATATGGGTCATCTGGGGTCAAAAACTAGGTTACAGAGCCCCAATATGGAAACCTCGTTAACACTCTAGAGGTAACATTTAACAGTTATTGCCCTTTGTATCTTTTTAAGCAAATACATATTTCCCTTATGAAAATCGCGAGCTAGAAGACGAGCTTGTCAAGGGATCTTACGATCAACTTCCCAATCTAGTTCGCGAGCAAGCGCGCCCGAGCTTTAAGCTATTATGGGCCGTAATTGAAACAAATACGAGCTCGTACGTGTTCGTTTAAGCTCGTACACGCTCAAAATTAAGATAGTACAAGCTTAAAAACAAGATCGTACAAGCTCGTCACGAGCAGCTTTACGAGCTTGACAAGCTTGTTACATTTCACGTCGCGAGCTTGTACAAGCTCGTCATGAGCAGCTTTACGAGCTTGTATGAGCAATATTACGACCTTGATAAGCTCGTTACAATTCACTTCGCGAGCTTGTGCAAGCCTATCTGAAGTTTAAATAAGAGGACCCTGAATTATTCACCTAACCTTATTCTAGCCCCTGGCGTGTGCTTTTTAAGAAAAACAAACTATTCATGAATGACAATTTGGACAAATCATGTTCATGAACTCCCACTTAGTTAATGAACTCGACAGTTCATGAACATGATTTTTTTCAAAATGTCATTCATGAACTAAGTTCATGAATAGTTAATGTTATTCGCAACAGGGTAATAATTTCACCATTACTACACGTCCATTTATAACAGTTTTAATTTTTTATGACACTTGACACAATTAGAAAGGAGTCATTGAATTGCTCATTGCAGTCCTTGACATTTACATCTAGTCTCTGTATAGTCTATAGACAGGTCCATTTTCCTTAAATACACTTGATGAGGAAACGAATCTGCGAAAAGCTTTTTTGCAGTCATTCTTCTCGTGCTTGTTTTTGTTGAAGTGTTCTTTCCTTAACTCTGGAAGCTTTTGTCTGAGACTTTGACATCCATCTTCCAACCTGAAAAATATTTCTTTTTTTATTTGTACTGCCAAATTTTCCAATAACTAACGGCCAGTTGGTTATCAAATCAGTGCGAATTAAGAATTCAATGTCGCAGGTATATAAATTAATGATAGATTATTGTATTTGTTCAAACTAAAGTGCTCAAATTTATTGAGTCTTATTTTTTTTAAATATTTTTATAAGTGTTTGTCTGTTACAAATAAAATCCACTCCACACATCCACCATATTGTTTTCAAAATCAGAATGAAAATCTTACCATGGGAATTGAAAAATAGTCTACTCGCTGATGGATTTGGCAATTTACAGCTTTGAATGTTTTTCTCCTTCACTGGTTGATTCTTTAGTGGACTGATGATTTTTTTGTTAGCTCCTTTAGGCCGGCTAAAATAGACGAAACAACATTTCAGACACTAAACCATAATTTGCTTGCATAGTGGTTTTTTAAAAGGTCAAGTGTCAGCAGCGATGCAAAAGCCCATTGAAGGACCAAACTTTAAAATGTTAAAAAAAAATCAATTTCTACTTAGTTTTGAGGTTCAATATTACACAAGCATGCATGATTCATACCCATTTATCCATTGCAACATGGAAATCTTACCATGTGCTTTAAAAATAGTCTACTCACTGATGGACTTGGCAATTGGCAGCTTTGAATGTTTTTCTCCTTCCCTGGTTGATTCTTTTGTGGACTGATGATTTCTTTGTTAGCTCACTTAGGCCGTCTAAAATAGTCGACACAACATTTCAGACACTTAACTATAACTTAATACACCAAAACATGTTGCCAACAAAACTATATAAGGACTTTTTAAACGTTTTAGTTTTTGACCTTCCCCACCCACTTTTGGATCGCTGCCGGACATTTATAGCAATTGATTCTTTTTTTTAGACAAAAATAGCCTACTTACATTAAGTAACATATATAATAGCTGTTAAAATATATAACAATGAAGTATTAGCTGTAGGCTAGTCACAAACATTCATTTAACTGTGTTTCTACAAAAACGTATTTCGTACGTTTGTCGCGAAAATGTATTACAACAAAACATATTTGCTCATTACTTTAAAATGTTGCTATGTTATTTTAAACAATAATGTTAGCGTAAAAGATCCTTATAAATGTAATTGAATTATACCCCTAACTTTGCTTGAACTTACCTTTAATAAACGAAACAACACTTCAGTTTATTTGGCGCATTATTTCGACAAACATTTTCGACTTTCCAATAGACCATAATCCTTTGCGGTCCAGGGTGACTTCCGGGTTATTTCCGGGTTATAACGAAGTACAATAACAGCGATAAATACGGACTAATTATCATTCCAGGTTTGTTATAATATATTTATTTATATTAGATTTGTCATTTTAATGAATTTATATTACATTATTGTGATATTATTTGAATGACATTTGTTATTTGAGCTATAAATCGCTTGACTGTTTACCTGGACACTTAGTTCTGGTGGGTGGGGTAGATGGTTCAGAAAAGACTGCGGTACTATTCTTATTGGAGTATTATTAACAACAAATAATTCTCATCTATTCTAAAATATTTGTTATTGTTAATCAATAAAAATAATACATTAGTCTGTTTTACTTGAAAATCAATAAAAATAATACATTAGTCTGTTTTACTATCTGACCATCAAAATCTATTATAAGGAATCTGTATGTACATGACCAGGTATAACTAATAGTCTTATGAATGAACATATATAAATCCTCATCAATATAAGGTATGATATTTATAATGCTTTGTGTATTTTATTACTATGTAATAAACATTTTACTTAGAAAGAGTAATTATGTCATGCTGCCACCTGTGTAGTCTTCTGAATAATTTGTTACTAGTTAGTTATGTTTAAATATTATGATGGCCACAGGACTAATCACATACACCCAGGCCTGCACTTAAATTGTCCAGATTGTCTTAAACCCCATCCATAAATAAGTCTGAGAGTTATTTACTTTTTTTATAAAAAATATACTTTTATGTTCCATTCCTTCCTTTACAGATATTATTCAAATATGCTGATGTTATCTTCTGAGATCATTACTTTCAATGAAGAACATCACTACAATTGGTTGGACTGCTAGATTGGTAGCAACGTGATGGACAGCTAGTGCCTGTTGAAACACTAATGTTGGTTGGGCATCTATTGCTTACTGGGCGGCTATATTGGATGGACCATACGTGTTGATTGAACAATTATAAATGGTTGGACCGGAAGTGTTGGTTGGACCACCAGTGTTGTTTGGACTGCTTGTTGGACAGAATGTGTGATGGACAACTAGTGTTATTTGAATCACTGTTGGATAGACAGTTATTGTTGTTTGGACAGCTATAATCAGTTGATTTACAAGTTTTGGTTGAACAATATTTAATGGAAGCACAAGTGTTGGTTGGACTGCATTTAATGGATGGATATCTACTTGTGCCTGATTTGACCAAAATGAAGTGATGATTGAACTGCTACTGTAGGTTGTCAGGTCATATTGGTTGGATTCCCATTGCTAGTACTTGTTGGATCTTTTTGTTGGTTAAATTAACTGTTGTTTTTTGAGTGTTATTATTAATGATATTCATACATGTATAATATGTTACGTGCTTAGTATTCAACACTTATGATGATGATTATTATTATAAGAGATATTATTATTCAGTAATCATAAATAATTATAAATATATATATTTAAATAAAAAAAATTATGTCCTTGTACTTAAGTTATGTTTTACATTTACAATGTGCATCATAATGTTTTATCATATGAACAACTCTTTTTATAGATATTTAAATAAATATTAATTCTGTACAACCATTTTTTGTTTCTTTTGCTCTATTTTGTTACAGAAATGATAATTTGTCATAAAAAAGCACAGCAAAAAAAAGAGCTCATGGTGTTCATTATATGCTGATTCTCAAAATTACCTCCGCAAGTAAAGAGCGTTTCGTATTAAATGCGCATACGTTAGAATATGACTATTTTGTAAATATTCGAGAGACAATCGATTACAAGCAAATCAATTGCATTTTTCCCCATTCTCAGAGATCATGGTCCATCTTATTTTAAATTTACTTGAAAGATCTTTATTTTGACCTTCTTGTTCTTTAATACAGTGCTCAGGTTTGTAGATGTAGGACCATCTATTGCAGTTAACGATAGACCACTGTACATGTATAAATTGTACATATGTACTTTATTTTAAATTTAGTGATGTGGAAATATTTTTCAGATTTTGCATTTAACAATGCAAAATCTTTATCAAAGTAAATCTTTATTGTTTCAAATATGTTTGTCTTTTTTAAAATGTATTTTCATTGTTACTAATACTGCCAAGTCAGCAGATATGAAATGACTTATTTTTAACAACTTTGACAGAGTATCAAAAGCACATTTGAAGCTCCTTAAAGACATGTCCTAGCTGTATTGCTAAGTTGCAGTAGCACAAATGAAGTATCAGCTGATCTTTTAAACAAAAACATAAAGTGAGAGAAGTAGCATTGAAGTCTCTAGCACAAAATACTATCAAAATAAAACACATTAGAAGCATTGGTGCTTCAAATGAAGCACACTGACACATATTCAGAATTAAGCGCATTAGAAGTTGGTGGGGGCTTCACCTGCAGTTCAAATAAGTACACATGAAGTCCCTAGTACTTCATTTGGAGCACAGGTCTTATTTTAAGAAGTTCTGTTTAAGTACAGAAGAAGCATATTAAAAGTAGGGGACTCCTATGAAGCAGGAGACTGCTTTTGTGGCTGGGAATGCTCCATTTTCCACAATCTTTGAAAAGCCAGTTATATAATGATTTATTTCAATTTCCCTTAACATTTTATCAACCTTTTCATCATAAAATATAATGTTTGTGAATGATGATGAGTTGCTCATCATAAGCATGTAATGCCCAATTTTCAATAGTGTCATCAAAACATTTGTGTTACAGGTGCACCAAAGGGTAAAGCTAAATGGAGAATACCCTTTTTTCAAAGTAAATGCCCAGAAATGGTGAATTAATCGTAGGTCAGCATGGTAATTGAATCGTATCCGAGTTGACTTAACGATTAATGATTAGGCTTAGAATCTGTCTGTTGCAAAAATATTTTAATTTTGAGCTCAGCTTCTCAAAGAAACGGCTAGCTCTCCTGTCTCGCCTCAGTGTCGGCGTATACACATCCCACCGTGGTAAACTTTTTCTAACCAGTTCACTTTTTCTCATAACCATAACAGATATTGCTTTGAAACTTGCAATGCTTGTTTGCCATCGTTACCTTTTATCACAGACAAGAGTACAAAACTTTGGATTAGGATTTGACTGAATTATGCCCCTTTTTGGTATTGCAATTCAAAAGTGGAGTGTGCTGTCCTCCACAGCTCTTGTAATTTATTTTTTCCTCATGCCACATTTTCTTAAAAATGGATAATACAAGTTGTGTTTTGTTAACTTACAAAAAAGGGTGTTTTTTTTTTAAGTTTGTGATTTTATTTTTAAATAATGATGTAGACCTTACAATTCTGAATATTTTGGTACCCATTGTTATAGTATTGAAATAATAAAATCTTGAGAACATGAATTTGGTGATTTTTCTGATATTTTATGGACTAAGTCTTTTTTCAGAGTTTGTTAAAATTTCTAAGTTCTTATAGCTTGCTCCATATAATATAAATTGTGGTCCAAGCTCGTGCAAGCTCGTAAAGATAGCAAGCTTGCACGAGCTTGCTCTTGTCAAAACCTTGCGCGATCTCATACAAGCTTGTACGAGCAAGCAACAGGGGAAATTAAGATTGTGCAAGGTCGTAACGAGCTTGTCGCGAGCTCGTACGATCTTATTGAAAGAGCGGATTTTCATAAGGGTTTGCATGTGTTTAAAAAACTGGGCATATAATAGTTCCAACTATGGTGTATGGAAGGGCAGACAGGCACCATCCAGTATATAGTATGATCAATTACTTTTTAACCTTTTGTCCAATCATGAGCAAATTTGGTCTGAATGTTTATGAACGTGTTTGATAATTAGCAAAATTGCTGAAGTTACCCAAGAGTTATTGTGCTCTAATCATAGAAACTACCTAAAATTGCTATTGTCCTATCAATAACTTTTTAAGCATTTGTTCAATCATCACAAAATTTGGTTAGAATGTGAATGGGCATAACACATCAGAGAAGCCAAATCCCTGTTCTTGCCCTTTAATTATCAACAAGTCAATAGCACAAAGTTTTACTGAGGTGAGCGATATAGGGCCATCTTGGCCCTCTTGTTTCAAAAATCAGACCAGCTAATAAAATGTATGATTTTTACAGTGTTTATTAAAGAGACTAGACACCAGATGATACAATAGCAAGAAAAATAGATAATTGTCAAAAACTTACATACAATTGATATATTTGTATATTATACCTCACATAAATCTGTCCCTTCTTTGCATATATAAACTCGATTGGTCCATATATCACTGTATTTTGATGAAAATCTAGTTTAATGACCTCAGCGGTCCATTTTATATTTTTGGCCAGTCCGGACCTCGCCAAAAATGTAATATGGACCGCTGACGTCATACAATTGGTAAGTGCGGCTTGCTATTTTCACAATGGCGAAAGCTTGTTGTAAGTAAACATTATAAGTTTTGTTCAATAAAACATATTTAAATCGCTTTAAAAATATTGAATTGTAATGAAAAGTGTTCGGTATATTATAAGAAATATAACACACAACTTCGGGCCATATGGCATTATAAGGTCAGTCAGTCAGTCAGTCAGCCCCTGAAGGTGAATGGACTTGCTTAACGCATCGGTCCATATACACCTTCGGTGGCTGACTGGCGGGTTCTTATAATGTCATATGACCCTCAGTGGTGTGTTACATTTCTTAAGTATAACTTTTAAAGGGACTGTACACCAGATTGGCACCAAAAAATGTTTTTTTTCTGTAACGAATCTCAGGACAGTTATTCAATAAAATGTTTTACTCTTAAATATAATAATTGTAATTTTTTTTACTAAATTGTAAAAACAAATCGGGTCGGAGACCGGGTTCGAACTGGTGTAGCCAAAATTGCAGTCCGGTGTTGTATCCACTGTGCCGCGAAGGCTAAAAATACCCTACACAGTTGAAATACTTAAGCTATATACCTAACTTGGTAATATCACATGATAGCATCAACTAGCCAATAAGGCATAAGGAATGAACTCTACCTAGTAATCTTTTTTAATGGAAAAGTACAAAAAAACTGCCAAAAATAAATTAGTAGTAAACTATGTGGACTACTTCAGTTAATACGTTTCAATGCATTGTACACATCGATACCAAGTTTATGTCAGTTTTCGATTATTTTCTTCTTCTTTTTTCGCTATTTCATCATACGGAGAACAACCCCTTAATCTTACTTTAATACTGATGTATAACATTGTCTAAGACACATCCATATTTCACAGTTTTTGCGCATGTTGTTAATCCGAAATTTAATGAGGTTGTCTACCACATGAATCCCAATAAGTTTAAAAAAAGCTTCAGTATATTTATCTGTACTCATAAACAGATATGATATAAAGTTGGAAACCCTTAATTGTGCTATTTTTAAACGAGGGGACCCAAATAGACAGTTAAATGATTGCACTGTCTATTATTTAAACCATGTGAAATTATGTATTATCAGCCTCCTTAATGCTCACATCAACAAGTCTAGGCAATTAAGTCTATTTTGAGGAAATACTGTATTTGCCAACCTGGTGTCTAGTCCCTTTAAGTTTATGGCTACATTGTATACAAATAAAGTTACGGCATGATGCATGAACATCATCTTGCATTTTTTTTCTTATTCAATATAAATTGTTGTTAAATACTTTAATAATGTTTTAAATCTAATGGAAATCAACAAACTTGAGGTACATTCCTTTCTTGAGACAAAACAAAATAAAAAGACAATTAAAAAGTTGTATGCTCAGTGACTTGAAAAATCCATGATAACAAATTATATTTATTTTTTATTTCTATTTATTAACATAATTCAATGAATGCCGTTTTAATGAGTAGGTCATATTTATGGAAAAAGACAAATAACTCTCTTATATGTCAAAACCATTCAACTTTGTCTTTGGTGTTTGTTGCATTTGCTGGTTTAGAAGATGATGATGATGCTGGTGTTCTTAAAGAGTGTGTTGATGGTGTTCTTGTAGTCAGAGTTGTTTCTCTTGTAGACAGGTTTGGTACTCGTCTACTCTTAAAGCTGGTGTTATTGTAGTTGTTCCTGTAGAAAGTGTTGATGTTCTTGTAGCTGGGGTTGATGTTGTTGTTCTCAAAGATGGGGTTGATGTTCATATTCTAGTAAGCAAAGTTGTTCATAAAGATGGGGCTGCGGTTTTTGTTTTTGTGGGAGGTGTTGTTGTCCTTGTAGCTAGAGTTGTTCTTGTAGATAATTAGTTGTTTGGTCAGGGGTTTTTTCCAGGATCCCACTCATATATGTAGGAGGCCTAAAAGGAGAATGTGAGGATGTGACTTTTTTCATATGACAAACAAAATTCACATTTAAATTATATATTTTATTATTATATTTAATAAGTTCACATAAATTTGATGCTGAAGTTTACAATGTTACAGAATATATATATCCTTCCTTAGTTTAACCACCACTTAAAAAATTAAAACTAATTATCACTATCAAGATGTCTTTTATTACCCCCAATAAACCCGCTTATTCACTCCATTTATTAGGTTTAGAAGTGTTACTATGGAGACCTTTCTGTCCACAATAAGGAATACACAGTAACTTAAATCATAAGAATTTGCTACAAAGCTACATTTATATAGTCATATTCAGCATTTTAATCTTTACATCAAAACACTCTTTAATGAGTTTAAGGCCAAAATCTAATATTCATATTTATTACAGGATGCTTAAATTGCATGACTATTAATATACATTTCAGGTATCTGCTATAAACCTTTTATTTTAATTTATGAAAACACCTTATCATTGTTTTCAGTTTTCATCTTCTTTGATAATGATAATATTAAAGGGGTTTCATGTGTTTTTAATAATGAAGCTTAGTCTTTTGTTAATTGAATCAACAGTATATAACAGTTGAAATTAGACTTAAGAATGAATAAGTCAATATTCTTACACTAGTATTTGGCTTCAAACACTTTCAACAAGCCCTTCCAAATCAAGGATTTGGCCCCACAGGCCAGAAAGCACTTAGCAATTGCAGGGCTTTTGATTATTTTGATCACTGACTTGACAACATTGACATAATAAGGTGTAAACAAATCTTCGTTTCCACCCATCTGAATATATTTTTCCTCCCTATTTTTTTCATTTTGATCAAAATGTGTTTTTTTTACTTATGACCTAAATATTACCCTGATAAAGGTCAGTTTGCTTAAGAAACATCGTTCTCAAAACAAAAAAAAAGTTATGCCTACCTATCTGCCCTATTTTTGGGGTATGTTAGTAGAAAAATAAATAAATATTTTTTTGGCCTAATCAACGAGTTAATTTGAATACAGTTTTGCATACTGCATATATTTATACTTTATTACATTGCATTGTCTGGGAGTAGGATTTTATATTGTTCCAAGGTATTTTGAATATTATAATTCCAGGAAGTGTATCCCTTTGCAAGATGTGTCAAGTTTGGTATCATTATTTTGCTTGAATATTTCTATTTAATATTGTTTCATTGTTAAATATTTAATTTTCTTTACAAGTAAATGAGGAAAAACAAATCACCTTAAAGGGACTGTACACCAGATTGGCACCAAAAAAAGTTTGATTCTGTAACAAATCTCAGGACAATTATCTAATAGAATGACGTGTTACGCTTTGATATCATGGTTGTAAAAAAAAGTACCAAAATGTAAAAAAAAATGGTGTCGGAGACCGGGTTTGAACACGTGTCCCCAAAATTGCAGTCCAGCGTCGTATCAGCTGAGCTACGACGGCTTACTCTAAGTGGGTGACATAATTAAGCTATACACCTACCTCGGTAATATCATTGTGATAACACCGACTAGCCAATCAGGCAGCATAAGGAATGATTCTACCTGGTAGACATACCCTGTAATCTTTTTTAATGGAAAAATATGAAATAACTTCTAAACTTAAATAAATTTTAAAGTATGTGGTACTTCAGTTAGTAAGTTTCAATGCATTGTACACAACGATGCTAAGTTTATGTCAGTTTTCGACAAGTTTCTTCTTTTTTTGCTATTTTATCATACAGAGTACAGCCCCTTTAACAGTTTATCCTGAGTTGGTATGGTCAATCTACATCTCATGTCAGTATTTATCTTAGCTCCGCCTCTTTCACTGAATTTGACGTCTGATTGGCTGAATGAATGTGCCATTTAAAGGTTTTCTTATGAAGGACAGTCATTTCAGAATTTCCTGAGAATCTCATGATTCCTGGAGCAGGCATCCTGGTATTCCAGGCACACCAGGATTTTTTAGTTACCCAGAGACAAGGACCAGGACAATTCCAAGATACTCCAGGACTTTTCTTGTAGCAAATCAGATAACCAGGAAGTTATCAGTCAACACCAGGAATTTTACATTCAAACTATCCTGAAAGTCAGGAATTTAGATAAATTCTCAAAAATTCAGCAACAAAACAAAATTCCTTGTTTATCCTGGTAGCTAGAAAACATTCAAAAGTCAAATTCCTGTTTTTCCTGCAATAGCAGGCATTATTAAAAAAAGAAGGTTTTGATTAGAATAACTTTATCTTCATTCTAATGAATAAAATGAAATTAATATGTAACTAATAACTAATTTAGAATACTGTCAAAATCATTTCAAACTCTAATATATATATATATTTATATAAATATAATTCATGTACAACCATTTTTTATTGTATTATTCCTAAATAAAATTAACATTTATATGTAAATGGACAGAAAGTTTACTGCTGAAAGGTTATTATTGCTATGTGTTCAAGAATTTTTTCACTCTTCATGAGTCCAGGTGTTTCACATCCTGGGCTTATCAGCCCATTGAAAGGTCAGGCAGAAAGCTTCCCACAGAGATTTATCTCAGCCAATCAGCATCAGGTTAACATTCATTTGTGTAGGAAATTCAAATGTATGGAGAAGAAAGTAAACATGGTGGTTTCTGAAGCTTTTCATATTTTGGATGGATAAACCTTTTTCCAATTCATTTAAAAGGTAAGAACAGTTTCAACATGTATCTTTAATGCTATTACACAGTAAAAAGAACATAAATACAATATGGTTAGTGATTAAGTATAATGTTTTTGCAATTCTTTATCTGACAGCATTTAAACATTCTGTGTTATGCTCTCTTTTACCTCCATTAACACAATGTTGGGATGTTTTGAAGCCTCATGACTGTAAAACATTGTGTGTAATTATATGAATATATGCACAAGTGCTATTACATGAAAGTATAAGCTTCATTTAACTTTATATTCTCTTTATAATAGTTTTACAAGTTTACAAATGAGCTATCATTATTTATCATTGATGATCATGTGGGTGTGTATGTGCATTTTCTTATTATTTTAATACTACAGATGACCAATGTTGTGTCTGTGGTAAAGATGCGGATCTTGTGACCAAACAAGATATGATGGGAAAGTTGGAAAGCTAAAGAACATTAATGGCAATCCCTGCTCAACCACATATGGTATGTTGCTGAATATCTGTTATTTAATTTAGTTTTAAGTTTTCAAACTTTTTTTTTTTATAAATATGAATGTGAAGCATAAAGTAGAACTATTAATTATATAAGAACAATTACATTCCTGATTTATGTAATTAGCTATAAATCATGGCAATAAGCATATTAGGGCAACACTTTAAGGCAATTGCAAATTGAAAGTTTGTGCATGTAAAATGTAGTTTATCACTACCAAAGATTGAGCATTTATATCGTTAGGAAGAATTCTAGGAACCCTTTTTATGTAAATATGTAGTTTAAACCTTTGTTTTAAGTCAGTACCTTTTATTTATCTGCATAAATTGAATTGGATATAACACACATGAAATTTAACGTAGAATCTAACAATGATCTTTGACCGATTGCTCTAACCTGATGAGGCCTATTTAAAGAAATTATAAAATATACAAATATTCATACTCTTTTCAGATGTGGTGCACAAAAGGTTCGGTGTAAACACAAGTGCCATCTAAATTGCGACTGGCTTATGCCTTGAGATCATATGCCAAAAGAACTTTCCCAGCGAATAACAAAATTGAAATAATTGTTTGTTTGTAAAATAGTAAATCAATAAAAAGTGGAATAAAATTAATGTTGTGGTTTACTTTTGATGAAACTATAGATAGAATATGGTCCTGTATTTTTCTTGGACAAGAAAAAAACTACCGTCTCTAAAGAAATTCCTGGTCCTCAAGAATTTCCCAGAAATTTCCTGGTCCCAAGAAATTCTCAGGAAGTTCCTGGTCCCAAGAAATTCTCAGGAAGTTCCTGAGATCATGGGTAATTCCTGAGAAAACCCTGGACCCAGGATTTTTTTGGCGAAATTTCAGTCCTGGAGTTCCTGGAAAATTCCTGTTCCAATACCGTGCCTGGGTCCCAGGAAACCAGGAATTTCCTGGGAATTTCTCAGGATTTTTTCTCAGGAAATTCTCATATATAAAGCAAAATAAACAAACAAAAAAATCTTTTCTTGCAGAAATATTGACAAAAATACCATTTTTCAACTCTTTTCAATATTTCAATTATTAACTTTAGACACTATAATTGATCAAAACAGAAGTTGAACTGTTTTCGAACAAAAAGAAATAAAAAATGTTTCATCAGACTCAGTGTATGTTTCTTTAAATTTTAAAAATAAAAATGCAGCAAATTCACTTACGGACACTACATAAAAGCCACATGTATAAACATGTATATTATTCGGAAATATGCACTGAACTTATTTTAGCAATACATTATGAAATTTTGATGTAAGAAAACCAAATTTCTGTTTATCTTTAGTTTTTGCAAATGCAAATTTAAAATGTGCAAATAAAAGTAATAAAATTATAGAAAAATACCTGTTTTGATGAGAGTCATAAATTCATAAACATACACCTATTTCTGTGGAAACATACATACAAAACCATAAGTAGATATTCTTTTTTAACACAGAAAAGCCTTAACATCGATATAAATCAGTTCATGTTCTGGTTACGGACACTACATTTTTTTCCTAGCGGAAATAAACATATTTATAGTCTTTCAACAATTTTTGTGAAATGTCCTCTAATTCCTCAGGATTTAAAGCAAAGTGTGACCAGTTGTCAATCATTGATGGCTCGGATAGGGAAGCAATCATCTAATCATCATCTTCTCAAGATGTGTCTTGTTTGTCTGGCCAAATGAGTGTATTTCTACTTTTTTCATGTAATTAAGTTTCTTTTTTTAAGCTTTGACTCTGAAATGAATTTCTCCGTTTACATATAGAGTTGGGATCTCTAATCATTGAAGTACTTGGGGTTTACCTATTAGTTTATTATTAATTGTTTTATTATTAAGTTTCCTCAAGTAAATGCATACTTTGATAAGATTTCCTTTTACATTTTTTCTTTATTAAGGATTATTGGGATAATAGTGAGGTTTGTGCACGTAAACTGGTTTAGACCCCCAGTAAATTTACATTTTACTGATCATTCAAAGGCAGTACCTAACAATCCTTGTTAAACATACCTATTTTTAACTCACCTGAGCACGAAGTGCTCAAGGTGAGCTATTGTGATGGCCCTGTGTCCATCGTCCGTCATTGTCGTCCGTCGTCAACAATTTGACTGTTAACACTTTAGAGGTCACAATTTGAGCACTATCTTAATGAAACTTGGTCAGAATGTTACCCTCAATAAAATATTGGATGAGTTCGATATTGGGTCATCTGGGGTTAAAAACTAGGTAACCAGGTCAAGTTAAAGGAAAAGCTTGTTAACACTATAGAGGTCACATTTATGACTGTATCTTCAGGAAACTTGCTCAGAATGTTAATATTAATACTCTCTTGGTCAAGTTCCATTCTGGGTCATGTGTGTTCAAAAGCTAGGTCACCAGGTCAAATTTAAGAAAAAAAACTTGTTAACAATCTAGAGGTCACATTTATAACTGTATCTTAATGACAGTTGGTCAGAATGTTTATATTAGTAATCTCTAAGTCAAGTTTAAATCTTGGTCAATTGTGGTAAAAAACTAGGTCATTAGGTCAAATCATAGGAAAAGCTTGTTAGCACTCTAGAGGTCACATTTATAAAGGTTTCTTCATGAAAGTTGGCCAGAATGTTTACATTAATTATCTCTAAGTCAAGTTTAAAACTGGGTCATGTGTGGTCAAAAACTAGGTCAAAAGGTCAAATCATAGGAAAAGCTTGTTAGCACTCTAGAGGTCACATTTATGAATGTATCATCAGGAATCTTGATCAGAATGTTTATATTGATTACCTCTAGGCCAAGTTCGAATCTGGGTCATGTGAAATCAAAAACTAGGTCACTAGGTCAAATTTAAGAAAAAGCTTGTTAACACTCTAGAGGTCACATTTAAAACTGTATCTTAATGAACAAAAACTAGGTCAATAGGTCAAATCATAGGGAAAGCTTGTTAGCACTCTAGAGGTGGCATTTATGACTGTATGGTCTGAAACTTAGTCAGAATGTTTATATTGATTAGCTCTAGGCCAAATTTGAATCTGGGTCATGTGCGGTCAAAAACTAGGTCATCAGGTCAAATAATAGGGAAAGTGTTTTAACACTCTAGATAGTATATATACACTATGCTGTTTGTGGAGTTTTGTGCTGCTGTTCCATGTTGTTTTTGTTTGTGATTTTTTGTTTTTGTGTTTTGTAGTTTTTTATCCCCCGCCTTGAAAAGGCGAGTGGATATGGTAATGGTAGGCGCGATTCCGTGCGTGCGTGTGTGTGTGCGTCCGTCCGTCCGTCCCACATTCATTTCTTTGTATCTCTTCTTACATTTCTCATGCGATTTCTACTAAACTTTCATAGATTGATGATCATAAAGTGAAGAAGAGCATATTTTCAGGCTTTTGCGATTCAACCATTTTTGAAGACTTATAGCCCTTTGTTTATTTTACTTTTAAAATTGGTTTCTTCGCAACTCCTTTTATGTTTTTCATGCGATTTCTACCAAACTTTCACAGATTGATGATCATCAAGAGAAGCAGCTCATATTGTCGGGCTTACCTGATTTTACCATTTTTGAAAGAGTTATAGCCCTTTGGTTATTTTACATTTAAAATTGGTTTCTTCGCAACTCCTCTTACGTTTTTCATGTGATTTCTACCAAACTTTCACATATTGATTATCCTAAAGTGAAGCAGCGCATATTGTCGGGCTTTCCCGATTCGAATATTTTTGAAAGAGTTATTCCCCCTTGCTTATTTTACATTTAAAATTGGTTTCTTCGCAACTGCTCTTACGTTTTTCATACGATTTCTACCAAACTTTCACAGATTGATGATCATAAAGTGAAGCAGCGCAAATTGTTCGGCTTTCCTGATTTGACCATTTTTAAAAGATTTATTGCCCTTTGCTTATTTTACATTTAAAAGTGGTTTCTTCGCAACTCCTCTTACGTTTTTCATGCGATTTCTACCATACTTTCACAGATTGATGGTCATAAACTGAAGCAGCGCATATTGTCGGGCTTTCCTGATTCGACCTTTTTTGAAAGAGTTATTGCCCTTTGGTTATTTTACATTTAAAATTGGTTTCTTCGCAACTCCTTTTACGTTTTTTCATGCGATTTCTACCAAACTTTCACAGATTGATGATCAAAATGTGACGCAGCGCATATTGTCTGGCTTTTGTGGATTTGACCATTTTTGAAAGAGTCATTGCCCTTTGCTTATTTTACATTTAAATTTGGTTTCTTCGCAACTCCTCTTACGTTTTTTCATTCGATTTCTACCAAACTTTCACAGATTGATGATCATAAAGTGAAGCAGCACAAATTGTGCGGCTTTCCTGATTTAACCATTTTTGAAAGAGTTATTGGCCTTTGCTTATTTTGCATTTAAAATTTGTTTCTTCGTAACTGCTCTTACGTTTTTCATGTGATTTCTACCATACTTTAACAGATTGATGGTCATAAACTGAAGCAACGCATATTTCGGGCTTTCCTGATTCGACCTTTCTTTGAAAGAGTTATTGCCCTTTGGTTATTTTACATTTGAAATTGGTTTCTTCGCAACTACTTTTACGTTTTTGATGCGATTTCTACCAAACTTTCACAGATTGATGATCAAAATGTGACGAAGCACATTTTGTCTGGCTTTGCGGATTTGACCATTTTTGAAAGAGTTATTACCCTTTGCTTATTTTACATTTAAAATTGGTTTCTTCGCAATTCCTCTTACGTTTTTCATGCGATTTCTACCAAACTGTCACAGATTGTTGACTATATAGTGACGCAGCGCATATTGTCTGGCTTTTGCGATTCAACCATTTTTGAAAGAGTTATTACCCTTTGCTTATTTCACATTTAAAATTGGTTTCTTCGCAACTCCTCTTAACGTTTTTCATGCGATTTCTACCATACTTTCATAGATTGATGGTCATAAATTGAAGCAGCGCATATTGTCGTGCTTTCCTGATTCGACCTTTTTAGAAAGTGTTATTGCCCTTAGGTTATTTTACATTTAAAATTGGTTTCTTCGCAACTCCTTTTACGTTTTTCATGCGAATTTTACCAAACTTTCACAGAATGATGATCATAAATTGAAGCAGCGCATGTTGTCTGCATTTGCGGATTTGACTAGTTTTGAAAGAGTTATTGCCCTTTGGTTATTTTACCTTTAAAATTTGTTTCTTCGCAACTCCTCTTACGTTTTTCATGCGATTTCTACCAAACCTTTACAGATTGATGATCATAATATTGTCTGGCTTTTGCGATTTGGCCATTTTTGAAAGAGTTATTGCCCTTTGCTTATTTTACATTTAAAATTGGTTTCTTTGCAACTCCTCTTAAGTTTTTCATGCGATTTCTACCAAACTGTCACAGATTGATGACTATATAGTGACGCAGCGCATATTGTCGGGCTTTTGTGATTCAACCATTTTTGAAAGAGTTATTGCCCTTCGCTTAATTTACATTTAAAATTGGTTTCTTCGCAACTCCTCTTTCGTTTTTCATGCGATTTCTACCAAACTGTCACAGATTGATGACTATATAGTGACGCAGCGCATATTGTCGGGCTTTTGTGATTCAACCATTTTTAAAAGAGTTATTGCCCTTTGGTTATTTTACATTTAAAATTGGTTTCTTCGCAACTCCTCTTTCGTTTTTCATGCGATTTCTACCAAACTGTCACAGATTGATGACTATATAGTGACGTAGCGCATATTGTCAGGCTTTTGCGATTCGGCTATTTAGAAAGAGTTATTGCCCTTTCTTAATTTTACGCATTTCTTATGTTCCTGAGAAACTACCCTTACCATTGATTGGCTTTCGTTACAAAAAATGCGTTTTGCTCTTTTCTGTTTCCTGTCGTAGCCTATCCCTAGTTGTTTTCTTTCTTTCTTTATCTTTTTTCTTTATTTCTTCATCTTTTTAGTTACAAGTTTTTGCTTTTCTCTCCACCTTTTAACCTTTTTAATCCCCGCCACGGAGTGGGGAGGGGACTATAGGAATGCATATCGTCCGTCTGTCACTCTGTTTATATGTCCGTCCGTTCGTTCGTTCGTCTGTCTGTCTGTCTGTGTGGCCGTAACATTTCGTGTCAGGGCTATACCTTACTTATGTATTGATGGATTACATTTTACTTGGTACATATGTTGTCCTCATTTAGATGATCTGCAGTGACCTTGACCCGGGTCCATACCTCAAAGGTCAAGGTCACGCGAGTCATTTAAAGGTCAGAGTACACATGATCGTGTCCACGCTATAACTTACTTATGCATTGATGGATTACCATACAACTTGGTACAAATGTTGTCCTCATTAAGGTGATGTGCATTGACCTTCTTGGCATTCTTTTTTGTGTGTAGTTTCATGTAGTGTCCGTAACCTTCAATTACTTCTTTAGAGTCAACTATGTATTTGAAAATCTTGTGATACCATATTTGGAATGGGTGTACTGTTTGATTATTTGATACTAAAGCTGATGAAATATGTCTGCAATAAGTGACTGATTCTTATAAAATATTGTAATATGTATCAATAAAGCACATATTTAAGAAAAAAACTACCATATTGACAAAATACCACTTAGAACTATAAACTATGTGTCAATGGTGTTCTTAGAATTGGTTACTTAGTTGTAGTGTGCTTATTCTACAGCAGAAATATAAATTTAGTTTCATGCTAACTTGGTTACGGACTCTACAAAAATGTTGATGATAAAAGAAGGAAAATAAACTCTCCTAGAATCAATCCTTACTCACTATATCTTACTAATTCGATCTTGTACTAAGACGAAAAACAACATGTAGAGTATTCAAATGTTTAATTTGTTGTAAGCGTCATGGCCAATCAACTGTACATACACAAACATTTTCACATATTTCAACATATACTAACAAACAACACATTTTCATTGAAATTATTCAAAAAGCATTGATATATCTATGTAACAACACAACTTTTGTTAAACATAAAGACAAAATTTTGTATATCATAATGTATACTGATTTCAAGAATATAATGATGAGTTCCGATGTTTGCTATGAATGAACCCGTTAAGTTTTTTGAAATAAAAAAAAACGTCGGACATGCTTGTACACAGCTTGGTGACCATGCGCTGAATGAATCAATCAATATTGCACGGTAAACACGTGCTCGATAGAGCGCGAAATCATAGCGCCCCCAGGCGTATCGTTTCGGAACGATACAAGGGGAAACAATTTTCTCCTAATTCTTTTCAATCAAACGTAGAAAATTATATTTACCTTTATTTCTTGAAAAGCTGGAAAACTTTGGTGCGTTTTTATTCAGGAAACATATTCAGGTGTTAAATGAACTAATTTATAATGTATCACTTTATTAGATCATCTTTGACAATATAAACTATTCACAATGATGCTACAGAGGAGAAGAAATTATGTTTTTAGATATCATGCAATCAGGGAATTTCCTTGATTGCATCATCAACCAATATTTTTAGAACAAACATCTGATGTTTTATTTAATGAGCATAATACTTTAAAACATGATGATTGATTTTAAGTGCTATTCGCGAGATATTCATTCGTTTATCAATGAGAAGTAGTTGATTTTCGGGAATTATTTTATATTTATTCATGGAACCTTCAGAAGTTTATGGTTAAAATACATACACTGTTTTTGTATAAACAAGATATTTTTTATTATTTACCTTACTTATTGTTATTGTAGATACCAGACACCAGATATACAAACAACAACCGTTCATGCATAGTACGAAATGAACTGTTGACGGGACTGCAGCTAAATGAGGGTAATACCGACTGCGAAGTTTAACACCGAGAAAACATGTCTCATCAGCTGATAAAGCCAACTTCGCAAACTAAGTCGTCGCCCTAGTGCAAAAGCTCCAGATATGCGTATATAAAAGCATGTATGGGGTTTATGCACTATTGTGACGATTTGTTAGCTTCAA